>NC_000078.6:49216299-49517132 GCF_000001635.26 Mus musculus | reverse complement strand
CATGTTTGTTTGCTTGTGTGTTTTATTGGAAGGGTCAGGTTGCAATGGGGAAGGGCAGATATGAAGGGACAGAGAGATGAACGAGACTGGGATGCATGATATGAAATTCACAAAGAATCACTAAAAAGTTAAAAAAAAAACAGGGTTTTTACAAACAAACTAAAAACAACAGACATTTTGGAATTGAATTGAATACCCAAACATAAATCCACACACTTAGAGAATCATTAACTAATGGTTCTGGTCAAACTGAATAGATGCATGCAGAAGAATCCAAACAGATGAATTCTTATCACCCTGCCCAAAACTCAACTCCAAATGGATCAAAGACTGTAACTTAAAACTAGATCTATTGAGCCACATAGAAGAGAAAACTGGGAATAGCCTTGAGCTCATTGCCACAAGAGAAAAATTTCTGAACAGAATACCAATAGAGCACATACTAAGATAAACCATTAACAAATGAGACCTCATGAAACTGAGAAGCTTTTGTGAGGCAAAGGACACTGTCAATCAAACAAAGTAGCAGCCTACAGAATGGGAAAAGTGTTTTAGCAACCTCACATTCAATAGAGGGTTCATATCAATGCAGAGCACATAAAACCAGATTTTAATAAAACAAATAACAATTTAAAAACGGGGTACAGATGTAAACAGAGAATTCTCAAAAGAGAAAATTTAAATAGCTAAGAAATGCTTAACGAAATGTTCGATATCCTTAGTCATCAGGAAAATATAAACCAAAAACTACTTTGAGATATCATGTTATCACCCATTGCTTGTGGGAGTACAAACTTGTACTAGCACTATTGAAATCAGTGTGGTTCTTCAGGGAAATGTGAATTGAACTACCTTACGATCCAGTTATAGCACTCTTGGACATATAACCAGAGGATGTTTCTTCTTACCACAGAGAAATTTGTCCAACTATGTTCATTGTTGTTCATAATAGCCAGAAACTGAAACAGCCCAGATGTTCTTCAACAGATGAATGGATTTTTTAAAAATGGTACATTTACACAATGGCATATTACTCATGTATTACAAAATGGCATCATGAATTTTGCAGGCAAATGGATAGAACCAGGAAAAGTCATCCAGAGTGATGTAGCCCAGACCCAAAAAGAAAAATATGATAAGCATTCACTATGTGTGGATATTAGTTGTTAAGTCGATGATAACCAAGATACAATCTGTAGAACCACAGAGGTTAGGCATAGAGTATGAGACTAGGGATATATTTCCCTAGGAAAAAGAAATAGAATTGATACTTTATGGATTAATCTAAGGGAGCTGGAATGAAATGGTCAGGTGGAGAATGGGAGAGAAGAGAGGAAGTGGGGAGCGAATAAGGAAGGACAGCTAAAGTTTGAGAGATAATCTAGTCACTGTCCTATTGGTGTGAAAACACATAATGAATGAGGCAACTCTTACAAAAGAAAGCATTTAACCAGAGGCTTGCTTATAGCTTATGTTTCCAGAGGGTCAGTCCATTTTCACCATGGCAAGCAATGTGGTTGCATGCATGTCACGAGGGGGAGAGAGAGACAGAGACAGAGAGACAAAGACAGAGACAGCGACAGAGAGAAAGATAGACAAAGAGACAGAGACTGGGCCTGGCATGGGCTTTGGAAACTTGAAACCTCAAAGTCTACCCTGAGTGAGACACTTATTCCACCAAAGCTGTGCCTACTCTAATAAGGTCACATTTCCTAACCCTTCTCAAACAGTGCCACTTCCTTGTGATTAAGTATTCAAATATATGAACCTATGGAGATTGCATCCACTTTTATTCAAACACCACACACACACACACACACAGATACATATATATATATATATATATATATATATATATATATATATATATATATATATATATATATATATATGTATATATGTAAGCTAATTGAAATCTCCAAATAATGGAGGAGTCAGAGCCCCACCTGGATACCTCTTGTCACCAAATGAAGCTTCCAGTACAAGGGAATGGTTACATCTAATTATGTTGTTAGCAAAAGGTGTCCTTTTGGAGGCCCAAACAACATAGCTATTGCCACAACACAGACTGACAGAAATGCCCTACTGCTTAAGACAGCACCTGCATAACTCTTTGAACATGAAGAAGTCTGAAGCTGGTACCTACATAAAGTTCATACCCCTACATACTAGGATCCTTGTAGCAGGAAGGTATTCTGCAGGATACCAAGAGAGAAATGTAAACAACAGCTCAATTACAAAGTCTTTGATTTACACTGGTGTCCTCCCTGCAGCATCTGCTAGTTCAACGTGACACAAAGCTTGTGGTAATAAACAACTTCTATCTGATTTTACTGAAGGCCCACTCCATGAGATGGAAGCCATGCTTGGTGGAACACTCCAGTTCCAGGAATCTGAAACTAGATATCTCAGGGAACTAGGAGGAAACCAAATACTACTGTTCTAAAAGTAACATTCAAAAAGTAGCAATAAAATGACTTGTAATGACAACATTAGGCTATACTCATAGGTCAGTGCCTTGCTCATCCATCATCGGAGTGTTTTCCTATCACACATGAGACCAAATACAGAGATGCACAGCGAGGCATTATTCAGAGAGCAGGAGATCTTGGAACAATGAGCCCTAAAGAAAATGTGGGCAATCCTATGGGAAAGTAGGTGGAAAGAGTATAAAAGCAAGAAGAAATGAAGACAACCAAGAAAACTCTGTCAACAGAATCAAGGCACATATGAACCACAGAGAGTGGGGCAGCATGCACAGGACCTGAACTGGTCTGAACCAGATGAGGTCCTAGAGCTGAAAGAGGTAGGGATCACATGCCCCATTCTTAACCCAGAAGCAACGAATGTCCAATGATAACCACTTTTAAATGGAAATATCGTTTCCTCTAAGGGAGGCTCACTGGGAAATTAAGCTGTTCCTATGGTAGGCTGAATGTTCAGCAGTGGATGACCAAAAGAAAACAAACTCAGTGGCTTCTTTGGAGGTATATGGTTCCATTACGTTTGTCACAGATTTTGTTTTTTTAAATCTTACCCTTTTATTTTTTTTTACATTTAATTTAATTTATATTTTTCTCCCCTCTTGTTAACCTTTGTTTATATTTGGTGGCTTCCTGATTAGTGTTTTTATAGGATTCCTTATTGTGCAAACAAGTGGGATTCTACACCTATATTTGTTTAGTGGCATTTTCTGGAGATCTTTTCCTTCTGTTTGGTTGTTTTGACCCACTGTGATGTGTTATTTTTTGTTTCATCTCATTATATATTTTTAATCATTATCCCTTAGAAGCCTGTTTGTTTTCTAATGAGAGACAGAAAAGGGTGGATCTGGATAGAAAGTGAAGTGAGGAGGAACTGGAGGAATTGATGGAGAAGAAAGCACAATCAGAATATATTATCAGCTGGGCGGTGGTGGTGCACACCTTTAATCCCAGCACTTGGGAGGCAGAGGCGGGCGGATTTCTGAGTTCGAGGACAGCCTGGTCTACAGAGTGGGTTCCAGGACAGCCAGGGCTATACAGAAAAACCCTGTCATGAAAAAACAAAAACAAACAAAAAAAGAATATATCATCTGAGAAAAATCAATTTTTAGGAAAAAATAAATTATGAATGTATTGTCTATAGATGATGAAAGGTGGCACCATGTTTCTTATACATTAGGGTTTTTTTTCCAAGTTAATACTGTGCATGATAAGTTTGTAAGTCATGCTCTCTAAATGATGACTCAACTAAATTGCATGAACAACACAGAAAAGAATTTGGCTGCTGTTCCTGAAAGAGGCATTTATCTAACTTGTAGAGCAATGATATCAGACATATGATTCAACTGATGACAAGGAATGTTGGAACCCTAGGGTGAGTTTTTCACCCAGGAAAACTGCCATTATTGATTTTGCCAATGCTTACTCAACTGGGGCTAAGGTCTCATAAAAGCTTCAATAGTTCAAGATTTATACCAGGTTCCTACAGCTCATTCCTTTTTAAGTCTACATAGATACAAAAGGCAGGAAAGAGATGGGAGGTAAATTCGAATTGTTTTAGTAATTTGCCTACAGTGATGAATAGAATGTGAAAATATCAATAATAAAATAACCTACCTGTGCCAAACAGCTTATATCTATAGATGGCAATAGTGTAAGAGACCTGGCTGGGAGTGAATGGTAAGTTTTGAGCTAAAAGCTTCAAAAAAACTACTGTAAAATGAATGCAATCTTTATTGAGTAAGTTTGCTCAAACATGAAAAAAATGGACAGCAGCACTGTTCTCCAACAAGTCCGTGCCTGCGCTGCTTTTTAGGACTGTCACTTCCTTTGGTTTTTTGCTGAAGAATTTGGCCACATAGCAAAGTTCTAGCTAATTTTTCAGCACAGATTTTTTTCCACCTATATTTAACAGTATAGCAAAATGATATGAGTAAATACAAGGCAAAGTTTGTTAGCATGAAATGATACAATTATGTAATTAATCTAATTTTTCACAAAATAATGTTAGAATTATTTGTAACAGGATGAGATTACGTTTTTATCAAAACAGTTCTTTCCTTGTATCTCACAGGAATATTTCCATTAAGTCATACCAGAGGTCTGCTTCAATCAAAATAAGTCATATGCACACACCCTTTGGAACGTCCCTTTGTGTTGTGGAAGTATTATTTCACAGGAGCAGATAAATGTGACAATCGAGAAGGTAAGGGAATTCATTAGTTGATAAGTTAATTACTATAAAAGACAGTCTGCTGAATTCTGCATCTAAGGATGGCCAAGTGTTATCTCTTAACAAATACCCAGTTTCTGATACATCCCCAAATATAATCTGGAAATTTTGTCTTACTTCTTTCCAAAACATGGGTCCATCTATGTAATAATTTGCTATGTGTAATCATTTCCTCCCTCACTACACTCAGTTCTCTTCAGTAAGTAGACATTGTGCAATTCTCACAGAAACTTTCAAAACCAAGTAATTATCTTTACAAAGAGCTGAGATATCTCTACACTAGGAATTGAACACAATAATAACAGGAATAATAATGGAAGTATCTATATTATACTATATTAATATATTAATATTATTGGCAAACCTGTGTGCCACATAGTGTATACAAGTGCTTTATATGATTTACACTTCATAAAACCCTCAAAAACAAATTCCATTTTGCTTATTTTCTATGGTGGAAAACTGAAACTGAGCCAAACTATAGGTCTTTCTTCAACCAAGGAATGTTAGAATCAGTAGTAGTGAAAATTAACTGGCCCAAATCTAAAGCTGCAGTGAGTGGACAAGAGAGACACTAAGATGTTTAAATCAGGGTCTCTGGGAAACAATTTATCACAGACTTGGTTTTTCTCATAAGTCATTCCAGAAATTCATAATATACATACCTATTGGTCAATTACCCTTGGGCAGTCTTTATTACCTGAATGGCTGAAACTTGAAAGATCAGTTCAGGTTACCTGAAAAGCTTGTACTTTATAAATACTTCTCAAATAGGAAGAAATATTGCTGCCTTTTAAAGAAGAGAACCAGCTTAAAAAGGACAGCTATACTAAGACTTTGTAACCTTGCATTGGTACTGACTGTGGTTAATGCATTGTGCCTTAAAGCAAAGATGTCCACTTAAAAGGAGATCTGGAACATTGTAATCATGTGGCAGAAATAAATTTAAAAACAGCAAAAGAATAACTGTTGTCATTTCCTGAAGTTGAGTAGAACTTTCCCTTTTTTTTCAGTTTCACTTTTTAATCCTGAGGCATTACTTCAGTGTGTATACATTTATGCTAATCATATACCACAGCCATGGGTTCTTCTATCAATATGAAATGTTTTGTACTTGCTGTTTTTGTGCATCTTGTATTGTTATGTGCAATATACAAAATAATGTGTCTAACTATGCCATTTATGCTTTTGAAAGAAAAAGCAAATTACTTACTGAAGAGAATGGCATTTGCATGCATGTGTGTCAGCTTTCAAGCCATTTCCTTCTACAAAATATTGCTTTCTACACTTAGAAAATGCATCCATCCATCAGTTACAAACCATTTCAAAGCACTTTATGAATCTACAGAGCAAAATGTACTTATCTTACATTGGCAGTGTCCCAGCTGTTACAAAATTGCTATTGTCCTAATACTTACAAGGCAATTTTAGCATCAGTTAATAATTTTACAGGATAGATAACTTCTAAAGCATTATAAAATGACAGACATTAAACAATAGCAACTTAGCATTTTTCGAAACAGTTCATGACAGCTTAAAAACTAAAGTGATTTTAATGTATAGTCTATGTAGTTTTAGTTTCTCATTGACAATTCCTTTAGAAGATAAAAGTGTGAAAACCCTTTTAAATAGTGGGTGAAAGAATAAAACAAATTTATCTTTAAAGATATTCAGTAAAAATCTCAATTAGGAATAATGTCTCAAATCTTCCTGTTCAGATAGTAGGTGACAAGAATTCGAATTTATTTAGGTAGAAAAAAAAAGATGGTATCATTTAATGGTAGGGTACCACAAAATAAAAAGGCATATCTATTCATTAAAGCTAATACAAAAAAGAAAAATACAATGAACAGCATTTTATATAAATCAGTATGCATTATTTCTTCCTAAACACTGTTTTCTATCAATCTTAGTTTAAAAGCTTCAGCTAAAGGGAAAATCTGGGTAAATGTATCATGTGTGATCTCTCTTGCTCCCTTTGTTAAAGTTGGTGGGATAGTTACACTACTCATTTTCAGCTGAGTATGTTACTACTCACCTTGGATAGTTAATGCTTTGATAGTGCACAAAGAAAAATAGCTGTCAACAAACTTTATTAATTGTGGATTTGATAAATTGTTGTTTAACATCCTCAAAGATACAAAAATCTTTTGATTAAAAAACTATTGTATGTCATAAATTATTTTCATAAATTGACATGTTAAATAAAACAAATGATTGCCAATATTCACTAAGGCCAGTTGACCATATCAGATGTCCAAATCAACTTGTGTACAACTATCATCTTCTCTATCACTGAGTCACTGACATGGTGTGGGCTCAATGTATGCTGTGCTACCACATAACAAACGATGCTCCTTCAGGAGCAATTTTCCAAATTATGTAAGTCAAATTCACACATTTAATTCTGTCTGTCATATTTACTGCTATTATTGTCTCAAACATACACAATTTTTTGTGAGACTAGTACATGGGTTTTCAGTTTCAGCACTTTTAATGATACCAAAATAGTAAAGAAAATTATAACTCTAAAGGTCTTAAGTACTTTTACAATATGCCTTTATAATATGTATTACAATATAATAAATATAATATATTAAAATATATTATATTTACTAGTTATAGAACCTAGTACATGGACACACCCTGAATATATGTGGCAAAATACACCAAACAGCCATATATCCTATAGCCTTCTTACATGAGTACAAGGAAACTGGTTTTGACCAATCTCAGTTTGTTCTACTCTAGGCAACACTCACAAAGTGTAGAAAGTACTAGGTGAACAAAAAAAGTTTGTTAAATGTATGTTGATTGAATCATGCTGATTCAATCTGAAATAATTAACTCATCCCTAGATGTTGGAAGTTTCAAATCCTTTTTCCATAGTTTGTATGTAGAGAATTGATCTCAAAAAGAGGGGGGAAAAAACCTCACATGAATCTCACTTAGAAAATCAAGCATATACTTCTTGACAAAAGTAATTGAAAACATGAAACTTTGTATTAAAAAATATTGATGTGCCTAAAATTTCAAAGTATCTTTACAAGAATAATCTGTGTTAATATAAAACTGATATATTTCTAATGATAACATAGAAAACTAAATTAATTTCAGGTAGTTCTTTCTTTGCCTTTATTCATTCTCAAATTTTTAACAGATTTAAGATATCAAAATATATCTAACAATATTAACAAAGATGATTACTATTGATATGTATAAAGTATAGAAGGGCCTGGATTATATATCTACATTGTTTAGAAAAAAATACTCTTGGCAAAAAGACAGAAGTGTTTTCCTTAAAGTTGTAATTTTAAAATGCCATTTGATTTGATAATGTCTTTTCCATTTATTCTTCTCTTAATCTCATTTCAAATTCATGGTAACCTTTAGCAAAAATGTATTTAGGGGCAGTGACAATGAATTTTATATAAACAACAATAGTGAATTTGTTTTATGTAAGAAGTTAATACTGCCATGCCCTAGTGTTCACAGAGAACTAGACAAAGACCACATCATCTTTCAGGTTCTAGCACACTGCAGTGTGTTAAATACCTCCTTCCTACATAGGCTTTGAGTTGAGATGCCAAACCTCCTCAAACTATGATACGTCTATATACCCTCTCAGCTCTCTAGAGTTAGCCAAGTGAGAACATACTTCCTGCTCATCAAAAGGAAAGATCACACTGGCCTTCAGAGAAATAAACCAGATCCTCTAGTCTCAATCACACTAAAGTCAGCTCCTAGAGATAAAACTACCCCAATCCTACTTAGGATTTAAGCATGCAACCAGAAATTCAGTTACATTTTCTGTTCCATTGTTGAGTCACTACATCTAAAAATATGTTGGGATCTTAGTTTCTTTGCTAATGTGCCATACACACCTGCATGTCATGAATTATTAATATAAACAAATTATAATTTTAAGTTGTTTGTGTTACCAAGACACACATCAACCAGTTTTAGGCAAGGAAATCTGAAGAACTAAATAAAACAGTTCAGAGGAGAAACAACCATAATGTCAGGAGATTCATCCTGAATTAAGGTAGGTAAAGGTTTTTCCGAAGATTGACCATTGCTGATCTACTGCAGGTGGCTCAAGTCTTACAAAGAAGCTGGTTAATTTGACTTGATTTGATTTTCTGAGACACTGTATTTTATTCAAAATTAGTTCATGTTAGGATCTACCCATACCTTAATTTCACCTCTCCCATCAAGTAATACAAGCCAAGACTGCCATATCTTTAAAACCCTAGAATGACTGTTAACTTATCCATATGAATATACCATGGAGCCTGAATGCCTGTGTTTGAATCCTTCCGTGGTATTTCTGCTATGTGTGGCCTTGGGAAAAAGTGCTTAAGATCTCAATTGCCATGGATAAAATACTAAATTCGGTAGGTCTCATTCATATTAAATGTTCTGAATAATGCCTTCCTTACACATGTTAAATAAATACCCTCAAGTATTGCTCCCAGATCCAGGAAAGCTGGTTATTATATTTATGTTATAGTAAGTAGTTCAGATCCTCATTTTTAAGTCAGTGTTTATTGCAGAAACTCAAAACTCAACTCAGTACATTTTTGGTACTGCTCACAAAATCAGCAGAAAATACATCCAGCTGAGAAGATAATAAGGGAACATAATATTATTTGAAAGTAAAATATTTTGCAATATTATAAAATGATGTTCAAATTACAAGTGTTATGTTTCAAATTATTATTCAAGAGTATATTTTACTTCAGAAAATTTCAAGATAATTATTAGATAATTATAAACATTTATAATAATATATACTACAAAATAAATAGTATGACATTAATCTAGTAGAAAAAATATTAAAAGTACAACTAAAGACAACATTCAAATCCTTTAAGTTCAAGGCTTTATGAGTAAACACATAAAATTAAACAAGTTTCAAAATTATAAAGAATGTAACTACTGTAGTAATCATTGCTAAAATGCAGATATAGATGTCATTGATAGTCTAGATTGTTTTTAATTTCTCAGCAACCTCACCATTGTATGACTTATATTCCACTATCAAATCATTATATATATGGCCCTACTTATTCAAACTCACCTTTTGATCACATCTCACTTTTATTTATTTTTATTAATTTTAATTAATTATTTTATTATTTACATCATGAATGTTGCCCCCTCCGAGTCACCCCTCCCAGAGTTCTTTACCCCATGCTCCCTCCCCTTTGCCTCTGAGAGGGTGCACCCATTCCCGAGCATCTCCCTTCACTGGGATATCAAGACTCTACAGGATTAGGTACATCTTTCTCCACTGCAGCCAAACAGGTCAGCCCTCTGGTATATATGTTCCTGGGTGCCTCAGACCAGCCCATGTATGCTCTTTGGTTGATGGCTTAATCTCTGGAAGCTCCCAAGGGTCCAAGTTATGTTGATATCATCCACAGCAGATCTTCAAAATTCTTTATAATGTGCATTAATTTTCAAGTAGTGGGTAGATAAAATTATTTTGTGTAAGTGTGAAATTTTATGGTATTAAAAGGCCAAGTAGCAAATTTCAGTTTGCCAATGGGCAGTGTTTCCTAAAATTGAAAGTCTTTCAAAACAAATATGAAAGAAAACCATGGCCTGAGTTTTTCAGAGGTTATTTTGCTCACTTCTAAAAATACAGTATTCAATGTGAATTCCATTTAATTCACTCCACACATCACATGATATACATCAACTCATAGGTGTTTACTTCTATTTGCTACAGAGATACAAACAGTCCCTGGGCTATCAATCTCACAGATAGGACTAGTGATACATGTATGCTATCCTAGCATCCCAGCTAGGGCACTAAGGTCTTCATTTTGAACTCACCCAAGTGATAGTTTATCTCAGTGTAACTCAGAATACTAACTACTGGGGAAACGGTTGGAAAGCTAAAAAGGCATGCATGGCCTTAGTTAGATTCTATTGCTGAGATAAAACACTATGAGGCAAAGCTACATTGTGAGCAGAGTTTACTTTAACTTACCCTTCCAGCTCCACCATAAAGAAAGAGAAGTTGAAGCAAGGACTCAAGGCAGAAACCTGGAGGAAGAACTGAAGCGGAAGCAGAAGCACCTGCTTCATTCTCACACCATCTAAACCCACCTATGCAGGAGTGTCACCATCCCCAGCACGCTGGGTCCTTCCTTCCATATAAATCATCAATCAACAAGATGTCAAAAGCTACATACACTCCCTTCCCAACAATATAGATAATTGCCAATGCTATCCGTTACCCTTCACAAGCTGATGGTAAGGCCTTATAGCTGAAGCCAAAATTTATTTCTGCCACTGAATATGGAAAGATCAAGCTGAGATCAAACTAGAAGTTCCATCCCTACTAAATAATATAAATGGTGCCTGGAAGGTGGCACCAGAAGAGAAAAGGAAGCCTTAACCATACCTACCTATGACCCTGATCCCTGTAACCTACAATGTCAGCCTGCCTGCATAATATACTGGGGCAACAGTATCACAAGATATTATGGGAATAACCAACAACTATTTAAATTAGACTTAAGGCCTACTCCATGAGATGGAACAAATTCCTAACCCTGATAATGAGATCAAGAAACTGATACAAGATAGACCATGGGCATACCTTACTACTATTATTCTGCTAAATGAAAATAGCAGTGTAACAACTCCTAACGACATATTTCTATACCTATAGGCCCATGCATTGATTAACTGTCATCAAAGAAGTTTCCTCTTTTGGTAGATGGTATATAACTCTGAGTCCACAAGTGGAAAATGTGCAAACCATGAGAGACTTTTGAGCATTCAGCTCTAAATGTAGTATCTATATCAACTCCAATACCTGAAGACTTGAAGATCTATACAGAAGGGAAGGCACAAAGATTGCCAAGGATGGAGGTAGTGAATGACTCCAAGGAAAGAGCGTATTCCAAGCACAATAGGTCTAATGCATATTTGAACTGACAAAGACTATACAGCATGCATAAAACCTATACAAAGTCAAGCCAGACAAAATAGACATTAGAGATGGATGAAGGGAGAAGACTGGGTGGGAGATGGAGTGGTGAGGGGAACAAAAGTGGGGATCAGGTGTCATGAAGGCAAGGGGTCATTTGGAGGGAAGGGATAGGAAAGAGAGCGGAAATCAATATAGGGTCATCTCTGGAATGAGTCAAAGAATTGGGAGACGGAAGGCTCTGGGAAGTCTATGGGGGGTTACCCTAGCTAAGACTCCTAGCATTGGGAAGTATGGAGCCTGAAGTGACCACCTGCTGTAGCCAGTCAGCACTTGTAATGGAAGCAAGAGGACACCAATCCACCCACAAAGTCTTTCACCCAAAATTTGTCCTTTCTACAACATGCATAGAGATGAAGATGCAGCAGAGACTGAGAGAATGGCCAAACACTAACTGACCCAATATGAGACTTACTCCATGGGAGAGAGCCAACCGCTGACAATATTAATGATATTCTGGTATGCTTGCAGAAAGGAGCATAACATAACAGTCTTCATCCATCAACTGATGGAAACAGATGCAGAGACTCACAGCCACACATTAAGTTTATCTTGGGAAGTCTTGTGAAAGAGTAGTGGGGGAAGAATGGAGGAAGCCCAAGTGGTCAAGGACACCACAAGAAAACCTACAAAATCAACTACCCTGGGCCCACAGAGGCTCACAAATACTGAATCATCACCAAAGAGCATGCATGAACCGGACCTAGAACCCTTACACCTATGTAGATGTGTAATTTGTTCTTAATGTGGGTCTTCTAACAGTTGAAGCAGGGATTGTCTCTTACTCTGTTGCCTGACTTTGGATCCCTTTCCCCTAACTAGGTGTCCTTGTCTGGCCTCAGCAGGAGAGAATGTGCTTAGTCCTGCTGTAACTCTATGTGCGTGATGTGCCAAGGTGGGTTAGCACCTATGGGGGACCTCACATTCTCCCAGGAGAAGGGGAAGGGGAATGGGAAAGGGGAGTGTAAGGGTAGGGCTGCAAAGAGAGGAGGCAGGGCTATGAATGGGAAATAATAAATAAATTAATTAATGAAAAAACTCACTCTGAAAAGATTGATCTAGTAACTTCTACTGGAACTCCTGTGGGTACATAAAATATACAAATGAGATTGGATAAATAGTTGTAAGTATTATGGTCTCAGACTCAAGCTTTGTTTCCTTTCTTGTGTGTATTAAAAATATATTAACATTGGTTCCTACCATATGCCTTTAAAAAAGCAAAGACAATGAAAACAAAAGTTCCAGCACAGAGAAGGGAAACTGGCCACAAAGGACCAACCCCAATCAAGACACTGCTTTACAAGTGGTAGTTGCTGGAAGAAGAAATTTAGCTCTCTATAATAGACACTACATAAATTAATTACACTCTAGGATAGGCCTCATGCTCAGAGATAGTTGACTAATACAAATTGTGGGGGTTTGTTTGTTTGTTGTTTTTGTGATTTGAAGTTTTCATTCTGTTTTGTCTGCTTATATTTTTGCTTTTATTGCTGCTGCTCTTTGGGGAGCTGTTTTGTTTTTGAGGGAGAGAAAATACATGAAGTTGGGTGGGTAAGGATGTGGAAGGATATGACAAAACTTGAAGAGAGAGCAATATGATCAGAATATATTGTATGAATTTTTAACAATACAAAATGAATGAAAGAAAGAAAGAGAGAGAGAGAGAGAGAGAGAGAGAGAGAGAGAGAGAGAGAGAGAGGGAAAGATAGATCTCTACATATTTTCCTATATTCCAATCCTATAAAGGGATTTTTTCAATTATGACTTCTTTTTCCAAGATAATGCTAGCTTGTGTTGAGAGATTAAAAGGCCAACTGGAACAGGCTCTGAAATAAATAAAATCAAGAGTGATATTTTAATGTCTCCATGCATCTTGGGGACATCTTATATGAGTTTCTTTACCTACAACACTTCTGCTGTTTTTCCATGGAAGATAAACTTATGTTTGATTAAGGAAATAGAAGACAAACTATACAAAACCCTTCCAGGTCGGGTACAAAAATCCTATCCAGGCCTGGTAAGAAATATTAGGAGGAAAATCTAGATCCAAAGCAAAGGTCACACCTGGATTGTCCTAAGATAACAATCTCTCATTTCCAAAGAGTATGATGTAGACTTGAGTCATGCATATGTAAGCACACCTACTTGAGTATATGTTTGTGTTGAGTCACATTGAGTATTCATTTTAATTTGGAAAGAACATAGTTTGTCTAAAGTTATAAACAAATTCATCTGACTTAATATTCATTATTTTACGTGACAGTTAAAGTTTAATATACATTATTGTATGTACATATTACACATACTATATGTAAGATAACACACAGATATATTACATACACACACACACACACACACACATGGCACAGTTGAGATGAAGAAGGTAGGAGACTGAGTTCACTCACTGTATTCTAGTGACTTGGCTATGAGTCATCCACAAACCCAAGAGAGAAAGGCTACAGAGTCCTTTCCTGGATTGAACTGTTGTGTAATAGTGCAAAAAGAACCACTGACATTACCTTTTTCTTGTTTGGGATATTTGAAATTGCATAGTGGGAAGGTTACTTACAATATGCATTTTGGGATCCTTTAGTGTGGGCAGGTTGGGGTTAAAATCAAAGAATCTCATTCTCCAACCTCCCTAGGCTCAGGGTCAGTTTATTAAACAATTCGTATTTAAGAATACAGGAATTAAAGAAGATCTCAGAAGATGGAAGGATCTCCCATGCTCATGGATTGGCAGGATCAACATTGTAAAAATGGCTATCTTGCCAAAAGCAATCTACAGATTCAATGTAATCCCCATCAAAATTCCAACTCAATTCTTCAACGAATTAGAAGGAGCAATTTGCAAATTCATCTGGAATAACAAAAAACCTAGGATAGCAAAAACTTCTCAAGGATAAAAGAACCTCTGGTGGAATCACCATGCCTGACCTAAAGCTTTACTACAGAGCAATTGTGATAAAAACTGCATGGTACTGGTATAGAGACAGACAAGTAGACCAATGGAATAGAATTGAAGACCCAGAAATGAACCCACACACCTATGGTCACTTGATCTTCGACAAGGGAGCTAAAACCATCCAGTGGAAGAAAGACAGCATTTTCAACAATTGGTGCTGGCACAACTGGTTGTTATCATGTAGAAGAATGCGAATGCGAATCGATCCATACTTATCTCCTTGTACTAAGGTCAAATCTAAGTGGATCAAGGAACTTCACTTAAAACCAGAGACACTGAAACTTATAGAGGAGAAAGTGGGGAAAAGCCTTGAAGATATGGGCACAGGGGAAAAATTCCTGAACAGAACAGCAATGGCTTGTGCTGTAAGATCGAGAATTGACAAATGGGACCTAATGAAACTCCAAAGTTTCTGCAAGGCAAAAGACACCGTCAATAAGACAAAACGACCACCAACAGATTGGGAAAGGATCTTTACCTATCCTAAATCAGATAGGGGACTAATATCCAACATATATAAAGAACTCAAGAAGGTGGACTTCAGAAAATCAAATAACCCCATTAAAAAATGGGGCTCAGAACTGAACAAAGAATTCTCACCTGAGGAATACCGAATGGCAGAGAAGCACCTGAAAAAATGTTCAACATCCTTAATCATCAGGGAAATGCAAATCAAAACAACCCTGAGATTCCACCTCACACCAGTCAGAATGGCTAAGATCAAAAATTCAGGTGACAGCAGATGCTGGCGTGGATGTGGAGAAAGAGGAACACTCCTCCATTGTTGGTGGGATTGCAGGCTTGTACAACCACTCTGGAAATCAGTCTGGCGGTTCCTCAGAAAATTGGACATAGTACTACCGGAGGATCCAGCAATACCGCTCCTGGGCATATATCCAGAAGATGCCCCAACTGGTAAGAAGGACACATGCTCCACTATGTTCATAGCAGCCTTATTTATAATAGCCAGAAGCTGAAAAGAACCCAGATGCCCCTCAACAGAGGAATGGATACAGAAAATGTGGTACATCTACACAATGGAGTACTACTCAGCTATGAAAAAGAATGAATTTATGAAATTCCTAGGCAAATGGATGGACCTGGAGGGCATCATCCTGAGTGAGGTAACACATTCACAAAGGAACTCACACAATATGTACTCACTGATAAGTGGATATTAGCCCAAAACCTAGGATACCCAAGATATAAGATACAATTTCCTAAACACATGAAACTCAAGAAAAATGAAGACTGAAGTGTGGACACTATGCCCCTCCTTAGAAGTGGGAACAAAACACCCTTGGAAGGAGTTACAGAGACAAAGTTTGGAGCTGAGATGAAAGGATGGACCATGTAGAAACTGCTATATCCAGGGATCCACCCCATAATCAGCATCCAAACGCTGACACCATTGCATACACTAGTAAGATTTTATCGAAAGGACCCAGATGTAGCTGTCTCTTGTGAGACTATGCCGGGGCCTAGCAAACACAGAAGTGGATGCTCACAGTCAGCTAATGGATGGATCACAGGGCTCCCAATGGAGGAGCTAGAGAAAGTAGCCAAGGAGCTAAAGGGATCTGCAACCCTATAGGTGGAACAACATTATGAACTAACCAGTACCCCGGAGCTCTTGACTCTAGCTGCATTTGTATCAAAAGATGGCCTAGTCGGCCATCACTGGAAAGAGAGGCCCATTGGACATGCAAACTTTATATGCCCCAGTACAGGGGAAGGCCAGGACCAAAAAGGGGGAGTGGGTGGGTAGGGGAGTGGGGGTGAGTGGGTATGGGGGACTTTTGGTATAGCATTGGAAATGTAAATGAGCTAAATACCTAATAAAAAATTAAAAAAAAAGAATACAGTATTAGACAGTCTCTACTTGCATTTCTTTCTTTTTTTTATTAGATATTTTCTTTATTTACATTTCAAATATTATCCCCTTTCCTAGTTTCCCCTCCAAAAGTCCCCTATCCCCTCCCGCCTACCCCTGCTCCCCAACCCCCCCCCACTCCCACTTTCTTGTCTTGGCATTCCCCTATACTGGGGCATTGAACCTTCACAGGACCTAGGGTCTCTTCTCCCATTGATAACCGACTAGGCCATCCTCTGCTACATATGCAGCTAGAGCCACAAGTTCCACCATGTATTTTCTTTGATTGGTGCTTTAGTTCCAAGGAGCTCTGGGGGCACAGGTTAGATCATATTGATGTTCCTCCTATGGGGCTTCAAACCTCTTCAACTCCTTGGGTACTTTCTCTGGCTCCTTCACTGGGGACCGTGTGCTCCATCCAATGGATGATTGTGAGCATCCACTTCTGTATTTGCTAGGCACTGGCAGTCTGCTTACATTTCTTTCTTAGGGTAGTACATGTTCCCAGCATGATCTCTTCAGAGCAGAAGTTAGGAATAGCAAATCCTGGCTTCTTCATGGGGTTTAATTTTTGAGGTTAGAACCAGGAAAAGATCTAGCAGTTTCTCATTCAGATTTTTTTTTCACATACCCATCCCAAACTCATGACAAGTACATAAAAGAAGGCACCCAGGTATTCAGGAATTCAACCTAAGGACAGCAGGAAACTGGATTCTAGCCGGTTTGGTATAGGTTCAAACTCTGAATCCTGGTGTTTATATTTCCCTTCCAGATGAAGGTTAGTAGCTCTTTTACTTTCCTTGCTCACTGCTTTTCTTAACTCCGTATTTTACCTTCATGATCCTCAGAGTAGGAAAATGCAGGTCTTTTCTGCTTCCATAGTTTAAAGATATAGGGGAAGACTGGAACAATGGAAGAGGAGGAGTGCCAGTTTCTATTTACACAAAAATAGCCTCCACCATCCCAAATTAAATCCCCTACACACACACACACACACACACACACACACACACACACACACTTCGTGAGGAGGAGGAACTAGATGAGCTAGACAAACAGAAAGACAGACAGACAGAAAGACAGAAAGACAAAGACCTAGTTAGTAAGTAGGTACAGGGCAGGGTGTTGCCCTAGGTCTTCCCTTTGAATGAAAGAAGTGGTCTGATAAAAATCCAACCTTCCTCCTCTTCCTCCCCATTGTTCAGGACTTCTTTGGTGGAGGAGCCAATTTGATGATTTCTTCCTCAGAGGGCTGACAGATACTGTCTTCGTACTCCTTAGCTCTGAAGATTCTGGTTAGCTTGGTGTGCAGTTTATTCTCCTTAGGGATCTTCAGCACCCGGACTCAGTAGTCAACCACTATCTGAGTAGGTCAGAACGGGGAGACATCTGAAGATGTGCTCAATGTAAGAGATGTTGTCTTTGTCTAGCTTGCTTTGACTCTGCGGGAAGTTAAATTGGGCACTCTCTGTAGTGATTGCCTCACTGTTTTTGCTGGGAATATCCTCCTTGCAGGCTGACTTGAGCTGTTCCAGGTCTTCAAGGGTGATGTTTGTGGTGATCCTAAGGGATAGTCCAGTACTCTTTGGAGCTGAAAGTACAGGGTACAGGCCATCCGGAAATCCTGGGGCTCAGATTCATAAGCAGCTTTGGGAGTCTGGTCCTCGCCACCACTTCTGCTGTTTTCCGAAAGCAGCCTCTTCCATTAATACTGGTTCTGGGTTTTCTTTAATTCGTGTTTCCTAAGTTCTCATCCTCTCTCTCTCTCTCTCTCTCTCTCTCTCTCTCTCTCTCTCTCTCTCTCTATCTCTATCTCTATCTCTATCTCTATCTCTATCTCTCTGTTTCCCGACTGTTTATATACTGTGCTTTTGTTGGATCTTCTGGGAGTGGAGCTAGAGACAGGTGTGAGCTGCCATGTGGGTGCTAGGTCCCCTGAGAGATCAACTAATTCGCTGACTAGCTGAGCCATCTCTCTAGCTAGCCCCCTTTACATTGGCTTTCAAGCCACTGGAGCTATCCTTGATGTACAGAGGAATTTTCTCAAAAAAACCAACAGGATTAAGGTAAGGGAAGTTCATTAGGGTCTTACTTCTACTAATATTTTTGGAAATGCACGAGCTACAAAATACTACCTTTCTCACTTCCCATAATTCTTGTATCATTTAGAGACAGCACCCTTATTAAAGCCAGAGAATACAACAATGAGAACATAATTACCTGCTGTATACACTACATTAGAATCATCCCAGATTTCTATTAACTCTCTTTTTTTCTGGCCCAAAGTCTATTCTAAGACCTTATATCACACTTTGTTACTGTGTCTCTTCTTTTCGGGGGGGGGGGGGGTAGCAAACCAAATCAGGTGCTGCCTTGTCCTTCTTCTGTCACATTGAGGCATATGGTGGCTTAACATCTCTAGTACTCATAATATACACGTCTATATTTTCTAACCCTAGACAAACTTTCTCTTGTTTTATACGCTTTTTGTCTGCAACTTTAGTTCCACATGAATTCATGATTATCATGTTGAAAAAGATGTCATTTTTGCCATGGTTCCAAATTAATCTAGTTCTGGCCATCAAAATCTCTTCAAATTTTTTTCTTGTGTATTTTTAACACTAATATGAGCCTATCATTTAAATAAATAAATATGAGTAACAATAACCATGCTTCTCACTGTCAAGGAAAAGTGGTCCTGAGAAAAAAAAACAGAAACATACCCAACCAATAGCTGTGAGCTGATCAGTGACATTCCCTTAACCATCACAGCCTAGGAAGAAAGTGCATGACGATTCACAATTACAGAGCGCCACTTCTTCCTCATCCTCAGGCCATATTCCTAGTGCAGTTAATTTCCCTCTTCCCACCCCCCTTTCCTGAGAACTTTTCAGCTACTCTTGCTCCAATCTTCTCTTGTAATTTCCTTGTTCCTGTTCTATCCCACCACCAAAAAAAGGAAAAGAAAGAACTGGTGGCTGTGTTATTTGCATTTCTCTCTATCCCCACCCTCACTGGCATGGGTTATATTATTTATTTTCACAATTAATTTCATTTTCTTTTTGTTCTTAATTTGGGTTCTCCTCACATCTTGATATATTTTAATTATTCATTTGGGAATTACATGAAACCATCTCTACAAAAGGTGCTGAATAAATGTATTTTCCCAGCACTTGCTGTCCATCTTCCCTCCATAGTTCCCTTTTCACCCTCCTACACATGGAATAAATTCATTAGTTTCTATTTTATTCTTCTTGCAAATATTTTCACTACTGAAAAGACACATGGACTCATATACCATGTAACAGCATTGGAGACAAGAAAGCATACATAAGATGGTAAGTGCCCTGTAGCCTTTCTATGTCTGATTTATATTAGTTATCTTGAAGCAATGACAAAAAACCTGAAAGAGATACTTGAGAGAGGAACGTTGATTTTGGCTCACAGTTTCACTCCATTATAGTAAGAAAATTGAAAGAATTAACAGTAACACCTCAGCTTTTTCAAGTCTCTGTAAGCCTAGGCACTTCTCTGACTTAGTCCAGACAAGGCAACTCAGCTAGAATATATCCCATGTACAGGCAACAGTTTTGGGGAGAGTCCCTACTCCATTTGTCTGGGACCCACATGAACACCAAGCTGCAGATCTGCTACATATGTGCAGAAGAGTTGTTAATTTCTAAAGGAAGAATTATCAGTCAATACAGGAGATGCTTTCTTTTTTTTTTAATTAGGTATTTTCCTCTTTTACATTTTCAATGCTATCCCAAAAGTCCCCCATACCCACCCCCCCAGTCCCCTACCCACCCACTCCCCCTTTTTGGCCCTGGGGTTCCCCTGTACTGGGGCATATAAAGTTTGCAAGTCCAATGGGCCTCTCTTTGCAGTGATGGCCAACTAGGCCATCTTTTGATACATATGCAGCTAGAGACAAGAGCTCCGGGGGATACTGGTTAGTTCATATTGTTGTTCCACCTATTGGGTTGCAAATCCCCCCAGCTCCCTGAGTACTTCCTCTAGCTCCTCCATTGGGACCCTTGTGATCCATCCAATAGCTGACTGTGATCATCCACTTCTGTGTTTGATAGGGCCCAGCATAGTCTCACAAGAGACAGCTATATCTGTGTCCTTTCAGCAAAATCTTGCTAGTGTATGCAATGGTGTCAGCGTTTGGAAGCTGATTATGGGATGGATCCCTGCATATGGCAATCACTAGATGGTCCATCCTTTCATCACAGCTCCAAATTTTGTCTCTGTAACTCCTTCCATGGGTGTTTTGTTCCCATTTCTAAGAAGGGGCAAGGTGTGCACACTTTGGTCTTCGTTCTTCTTGAATTTCATGCGTTTGGCAAGTTGTATCTTATATCTTGGGTATCCTAAGTTTCTGGGTTAATATCCACTTATCAGTGAGTACATATTGTGGGAGTTCCTTTGTGATTGGGTTACCTCACTCAGGATGATGCCCTCCAGGTCCATCCATTTACCTAGGAATTTCATAAATTCATTTTTTTTAATAGCTGAGTAGTACTCTATTGTGTAAATGTACCACATTTTCTGTATCCATTCCTCTGTTGAGGGGCATCTGGGTTCTTTCCAGCTTCTGGCTATTATAAATAAGGCTGCTATGAACATAGTGGAGCATCGTGCCAGTTTAAAATAAACTACTTGTTCTTGAAATTTTCATCTGTACAGTTTATACTTCAGAACAAGATCTGTATATAAAGAAGAAAATTACTTTTTTAAATATAAGCTATAGGTCATGAACCTATTGAAAGGGGAATGCAGAACACTGAGTTGAAATGCTAAAAATAAATACACATTTTGCAATGACTTTTTTTTTTCTTTTTCGAGACAGGGTACAGGGTTTCTCTGTATAGCCCTGACTGTCCTGGAACTCACTTTGTAGACCAGGCTGGCCTCTAACTCAGAAATCCTCCTGCCTCTGCCTCTTGAGTGCTAGGATTAAAGGCATGTGCCACCACCGCCCGGCTTGCAATGACTTTTAAAAGATAAAATTTATACCATCTCAGTGAAGTGACTGTTGGCATAACATTCCTTTCCAATTACCACCAGTAATTCTGAAGGAAGTTTCCAATTATTATTTCTATTTTCCTGTATTTTTACAGTATAAAATATTTTCAGAGTAGAAATTAATTTGGGGGAGGGGAAAGAAAGTATTGTTAAACATATATACTATTCTTGCAGAGGGTCCAGGTTCAATTCCCAGAACCCAGACGGTAGTGCACAAACACCTATAACTCCAAAAACCAGATTTAACACTGTCGTCTAGTCTCCATATGTATTGGCATGGTATGCAGACATACATGCATGGATAATATCAACACACATAAAATAAAATTAAATCTTCAGAAGAGTGAGAATCTTAGGAGAAAACAATGGGCACTGGTAGACCACGGTTGCACCCTAGTTTCTAGTTACTCACTAGTGTTCTGTGTAAGTTTCCTTGTAAAAGTAACTTTATTTTAAATGATTCCAAAAGTTTACAATCATTTATTAAATTGCAATTACAAATATTGGTAAAATTGAATGGCAACAACCAAACTTTACCAGAAAATAACTACAACCTTAAAATACCATTAAAAAGATGAGAATAATTCATCAAAAAGTGTTCGATTTTCATAGAAGACTTTCCACGGTCCATGTCTCCAGCCAACAGTTATGTCATGGCTCCAAATCTGCCAGTCTTTATTAGTGCTTCATCTCAGTCCATTGAGCTGTGCCTTTTCCAAATCAAGCAAAGTTGTAAGGAATGAATGATGGGCTCGTGCCATAGCATACATAATGTCTTCAAAACCTTTTCTAAAAGGAGAAAGGTAAGCTGTTCTTATCTCAGGCACAGGCATTGCACCAGCAGTATCTGATCCCAAAGGAAAGCTTCATGACTCTCACAGTAAAAGCTTCTATTACAGACCTAAAGCTGTAATCCTGAGCCACAGTTCCAGCATTTGATAGGTTAAAAGCCCCATAAGAAAGCTTACAGCCATCAACGAGTCACCCTCTTATTACATAAGGTTTTCTTTTCTCCTGTTTGTTTGAAAAGGAGTGTGGGAGGCTATTCTCTCTCCTTTTTTTATTTTTCTCAAATTATATTTTTAAATGTTCTATTACATCAAATCATATTTTAAACATTTATTTTTAAATAAATAGATAATATTCAGGCAAAATACAGAAATGTCTACTAAACTACATATAAGATATAGGTACTTATATACTAACAATTCAATGAAAAGTTTTACTCTAAATCAATAAAAATTTTATGTTTAATTTGAGCCTATTATCAAAAAATATTTACACATAAAGTGTCTACTAATGTATTCTGATTTAACCATTCTTTGACTTTATAGTTTGATCTAAAATATTTTTACTATAAATTTAGTGTATAATTTTATTTGACTTTGCTTATTACCTTGATTTGATTAGTAAAAGTAACTTTTATTCACCAGATGGAATTGTCTTCTTGGAGGCTCACTCCTCCTGGGAAAGCTCACCCTTTTTAGTTCTTTCTGAACTCTGGCTGGCTAGTTTAAATCAGCTGTGCTGGCTCAAATTCTCCTAGCTGACTGATTCAAACTGGCTTCTCTCATCAACTCACTGACTGTGGAAATTTGTTCTAATCTTGTGACTCCTTCTTATTCTCTGGCTCGTTCTGTGTGCACTTTCAACTTTCCTCTGTAAAACTGTTCTAGGAAAACTAACTCTCTCTCTCTCTCTCTCTCTCTCTCTCTCTCTCTCTCTCTCTCTCTCGCTCTCTCGCTCTCTCGCTCTCGCTCTCGCTCTCTCCTCCCACTATCTCTCTCTGCACCACTCTCTTAAGTCATCCCTTTCCAGTCTACTCTGGTAAGAGTTGGGCCTATCCTATCTCTGACTCATTCTGTCAAATCTTTCTCTGATTTGACAATTCGTTTGCCAACCATTTAGATGTCACTTTCAAACATGACTACTACCTTCTACAATCTAATTTTAGATTCATTGTTTGGGGATTAAAGGTGTTTACTAAGGGTGTGTCTGTATTCTAGCCAGAGGTATTAAAGATGTGTTATTCCAACTGGATCACACAGAACTAGAAGGTTTTTGGATGTGATCCTTTGCCAGAGCAGCTGTTGTTAGGTTAAAATTTCTCTACATTTCTCCATGCTGCAGTCTTCATACTAGAAAACAGATGTTTAAATAAACTCAGCTCCAAAGTGTTACTGAGTCTATCACTTCTCCATGATGCAGAACCACCTGTGTACTAGCGATGCTAATAAGGAAACATTTCTGGGTTCTTTGTTTACTTTATGTAGGATGTTACATATAAGGACAGGTATCAAGGACATACTTTTAGATACTAAAAGATGCAACCAAACATAGTATTGGAATAAATAGAAACAATGGAGTCTCTCCATTAATACCTGGCAAGAGACTTCAGCTTTAAAAGCACCAAGAAAAGACATTAGCTTTACAAAGCTAATGTTGCAATGCGTTAGAAATTTAACACTGTGTTACATCTCTGTCCTCAGTTATACCATTATTCTAAAATAAGCAACAGTAACTACTTCTTAGGGTTGACGAGAGAGTAAGTTAACACATCAAAGTTACTACACACAAACCAACATCAGTATTACTAGTACTACTATGTAATGTCTGTTAGATATTCTGTTAATATATTTGCTTTTGTGCTTGGTAAGAATCAAAGGGGGTTTGGAGAACACTGACATTTTTTCAATAGTATAATTTACTCCAGATGATATTCTAATTGTTTTTATGATACTTGAGGGATATTTTATAAGTAATCAAAGGACTTTTTCAAAATTCAGTCTCTTAAAAAAATAAAGATCTCAAAAGAATCAATTTGTATGTGAATTCAGAACTAAAGATGTCAAAACTATTTCATGGAGGTAGAGCATACCACACCAAGAACATTTGCAGTGAAAGCAACAGGACCTGAGTTCAAATCCTCAAATCTACTTAAAAGCCAGACATCCCTACGTATATCTCTAACCGCAGTGGTAAATGGCTGAAACAGGTAAAACACAAAAGAATACTGGTTATCCAACATAGCTGTAGCTGAAATGGCTAGCTTAACGTTCAGCAAGACAGCTGGTATCAAAAACTAACATGGGAAGTTGTAAGAGAAGAAACTCATTGTCTTTCTCTGCCCATAAATGCAAGCATGTGGGCACATGTGTGCACACACAAACGCCCACACCCACCCACACACCCACACCCACACACACACACTATACACACAATGTGCTTTTAAATGTATAAATATATGTAAATAAAGAGAATTCTAGCATTTAAAGACATGTTTAATTATTCTGAACTTAGAGAAAGATGTGTAATTGCTTATCACTTTGTGTCTACTCTGAATTAAAACTCTTGAGGGTAAAGATTAAAAAGTAAATAAATAAAATAAAATAAAATAAAATAAAATAAAATAAAATAAAATAAAATAAAATAAAATAAAAAAGGCTCAGAATGCATTTTGTTTTCTTGCAGAAGTAGTTACCGTGCCTGGCTCTCTGCCTCCATCTTCAAGGCTTCTCATCCTCTGCTACCTCCCTCAAGATCACTCCAAATATGTCTCCTGCATCCTCCACGGCTCATTACCTAATGACTTAGCAGCGATGTTCTGAAGTTTCTGTACCTGACAACCTTTGCAAAAGCAGAGCCCTTCACAGCCAGGGAAGCTCAGACACCCTGCAAGTAATTACTACAAACTCAAGAAAATGAACAGTGATTTTCCTCTACACAATATTTTTTAGAAAGCTTGTCTCAACTGAGAATTTTACATGGAAACAAAATCAGATTAAAATATGGGCTGCCACTATTACTGAGAAAATGTGGAACTTAAGCAAGAAATTTAGAAGTTAAAATTACACAATGCAATGGTGGATGGAGAGGTTGGGTGAGCTTATCTCCTCCATCCAACAGCACCATATAGGAAAACAAGCCAGAAACTGAGTAGTGGTGTTCACCAACCTACCTCTGTGACTAGAGGCACAGTTCCAGAGTAAGACAAACATCTTCAGTTTGTGGGCCCAGAGAGAAGTTTTCTTGTTGTTAAAGGAAGGAAAGATGAGCCCTCTCCTTTTCTTTAGCACATAGCCATGGCATAGATGGTAGTTTGACAGCTTTGATGACATAAAATGGAAGAGGACAGAGGTCATGGAAAGCATGGATACAATGATGCATGTATTGTCCCTCTTGTAACCATGCTGCTCTGAGGAGTTTTATTGTTCTTTTTGTTTAAAAATTTTTATTAGTTATGTTATTTATTTATATTTCAAATGTTATTCCCCCTTTCCAGTCTCCTCTCTGTAAACCCCCTATACCATCCCCCTCCATCTGTTTCTATGAGGGTGCTCCCCCACAGCACCCACTCCTGACTCACCGACCTAGCATTCCCCTACACTGATGCATTAAGTCTTCACGAGACAAGGCCCCCCACTTTCATTGATGCCAGAGAAGGACATCCACTGCTACTTATGCAGCTGGAGCCATGGGTCTCTCCATGTGTACTCTTTGGTTGGAGATTTAGTCCTTGGGAGTTCTGGGCGGTCTGGTTGGTCAATATTGTTGTTCTTCCTATGGGGTTGCAAACCCCTTCAGCTCCTTCAGTACTTCCCCTAACTCCTCCATTGGGATCTCTGTGTTCAGTCCAATGGTTGGCTGCAAGCATCCGCATTTGTATTGGTTAGGCTCTGGCAGAGCCTCTCAGGAGACAGCTATATCAGGCTCCTGTCAGCAAGTAATTAAATTAGTATCATTGCTTTATTTGATATGTCAATACTTGGCCTCAGCAATAGTGTCTGGGTTTGGTGGCTACATATGGGATAGACCCCAGGTGGTGCCTCTGGATGGCATTTCCTTCAGTCTCTGCTCCACTCTTTGTCCCTGTATTTCCTCTAGACAGGCACAATTCTGGGTTAATATTTTTGAGATGTTTGGTTGGAGCAAGAGCTTCCCAGGACCCAACTGGAATGACATTTGCTGAAATACCCAACAAATGAGAGAGAGAGAACTTGAAGAGACCATATTCAAAGGTTAGACACAGCCCCTGGTTGAGTTGAGATATGGGGCCACCTACCCACCTCAGAAATATTATTATTATTGTTTTTGGGGTTTTTTTGTTTTTGTTTTTTGTTTTGATTTTGTTTTATCGAGACAGGGTTTCTCTGTATATCTCTGGCTGTCCTGGAACCCACTTTGTAAACCAGGCTGGCCTCAAACTCAGAAATCCTCCTTCCTCTGCCTCCCAAGTACTGGGATTAAAGGCAAGTGCCACCACCACCTGACTATTATTTTCAAGAGAGAAGTTTGGATTTCATTTATAATCTTTGCTCACCTCATAGCAATCAAGTGCTCATACAACAGTCCCACAAGATGGCAACACCATTACAGTTGCCTTTATCTATCACTCCTCACCAATCCTTCATGATCTTCATTTTGCACAGACATCTGTATCTGGATAGGGACTTAGGAATAGTCTTTTGCCCAATTCCAGGTGGAACTCTGGTAATATTGTCAAAGTATTAATGCTTTAAACTAATTTTCACTAAAATATTAATCGCTTCCAAATAATAGTGTCATTGTAAATTCAGCAATTCAGTACTTTAAGTCAATCCCATAGAGAAATAGTGACATTTTTCTCTGAAAAGCCACTTCAGAAGGTTGTGTTCATGGTGTCACATTATGGTGCCTTTCAAAATGGATAATCAATCTCAATGTTGCAGAACCGAGGTCCTGCTATATGCCTTGGCAAAAGAAAGTAATGTAAAGAGGCAGATGACATGTATCTTAGTTGTAGAGTGCTTGCCTAGCATGGACAACATGCCTATGTCCCAGCACTTTGGAGATAAAGGCAGGAAATTCTGGATATCAAGTAAACACTTATGATATTAGGAAATCTTGTTAAGGAAACCATAAACTAAAAGTTTTTATTTTACCTCATGCTTGAAGATGGGATTATCAATATTTGCCTGTTAGATTCAAGATAATAAAGACACAGAACCTCTCAATTCCACTGGACCTACTTAAGTAATTGAATCAGTATTGTTGCATTTTTTAATATGTGCTATTAAATAGGAAGGGGAATTTTGCATCATGGGTGGTTATCTCCTTGCATTTAACAAATAGGAAGCACCCTGGTTCTCTACCCTGCTCTGCTCTGTGGTTTGTTAGCGATCATACTTAAAACTCAAAGGCTGGTGTGCTCTAAGTTAGAGTTTATTAATTAAATTATATTTTTTCAATTAATTGAATGCTGAAAATCTGCCTGCTCTAATATGTAGGCTTGATGATTAAAAAGAATAAACTAAGTATGTATTCTTATTCTCACAGAAGTGTGACTTGCTAACTTCAGAAGGAAGGATTTATAATGTGACTCAGTAAATCTGAGATTCACTGGCAGAGAGAGAGGAAGACACTCTTGTCAGTCCTCAAGAGAATTAAAGGCATAGAGGTATCACTGGAGGAATAGAAAGCTGATTTAGTGGCGATATCAAGGGAATCAACTCCAAAAGAAGAATTCAAAAATATGGTCCAGAAATCAGCACTGAAAATTCATTCATGTTGATGTAAAAGAATAAAGGTTTGGGGGTATTAGCTCCTACCTTATCAGTTTACTAAAATCTCTGCATTAAGGACCCTTTTCAATTTAGTCTAGGGAAGGTTCCCTTTGTGGTGAACAAGAGGTTTTCTTTTCATTTCTCACTGTCCTGATGTGTGCAACTGAGCAAAGATATTCTCACTTGGAAATATTTCTGTAAGGCAAAAGACACCGTCAATAAGACAAAAAGGCCACCAACAGATTGGGAAAGAATCTTTACCTATCCTAAATCAGATATGGGACTAATATCCAATATATATAAAGAACTCAAGAAGGTGGACTCCAGAAAATCAAATAACCCCATTAGAAATTGGGGCTCAGAGCTAAACAAAGAATTCTCACCTGAGGAAAACTTAATGGCTGAGAAGCACGTGAAAAAATGTTCAGGATCCTTAATCATCAGGGAAAGACAAATCAAAACAACCCTGAGATTCCACCTCACATCAGTCAGAATGGCTAAGATCAAATATTCAAGTGACAGCAGACGCTGGCGAGGATGTGGAGAAAGAGGAACACTCCTCCATTGTTGGTGGGATTTCAAGCTTGTACAACCACTCTGGGAATCAGTCTGGTGATTCCTCAGAAAATTGGACATTGTACCAATGGAGAATCCCGCAATACCTCTCCTGGTCATATATCCAGAAGATAATCCAACTGGTAAGAAAGACACATGCTCAATTATGTTCATAGAAGCCTTATTTATAATAGCCAGAAGCTGGAAAGAACCCAGATGCCCCTCAACAGAGGAATGGATACAGAAAATGTGGTACATTTACACAATGGAGTACTACTCAGCTATTAAAAAGAATGAATTTATGAAATTTCTAGGCAAACGGTTGGACATGGAGGGCATCATCCTGAGTGAGGTAAACCAATCACAAAAGAACACAAATAATATGTTCTCACTGATAAGTGGATATTAGCTCAGAAACTTAGAATACCCAAGATTTAAGATACAATTTGCAAAACTCATCAAACTGAAGAAGAACGAAGAGCAAAGTGTGGACACTTTGCGCCTTCTTAGAATTGGGAACAAAACATCCATGGAAGGATTTACAGAGACAAAGTTTGGAGCTGAGACGAAAGAATGGAACATCTAGAGACTGCCAAATCCAGGGATCCATCCCATAATCAGCCTTCAAAGGCTGACACCATTGCATATACTAGCAAGATTTTGCTGAAAAGACCCTGATATAGCTGTCTCTTGTGAGACTATGCTGGGGCCTAGCGAACACAGAAGTGGATGCTCACAGTCAGCTAATGGATGGATCACAGGGCCCCCAATGGATGAGCTAGAGGAACTACCCAAGGAGCTAAAGGGATCTGCAATCCTATAGGTGGAACAACAATATGAACTAACCAGTACCCCCCAGAGCTCTTGTCTCTAGCTGCATATGTATCAAAAGATGGCCTAGTTGGCCATCACTGGAAAGAGAGGACCATTGGTCATGCAAACTTTATATGCCCCAGTACAGGGGAACGCTAGGGCCAAAAAGTGGGAGTGGTTGGGTAGGGGAGTCGGGGGGGAGGGTATGGGGGACTTTTGGGATAGCGTTGGAAATGTAAATGAGGAAAATACCTAGTAAAAATATTTTTAAAAAAAGGAAAAAAAATGGGGCTCAGAGCTAAACAAAGAATTCTCACCTGAGGAATACCGAATGGCTGAGAAGCACCTGAAAAAATGTTCAGCATCCTTAATCATCAGGGAAAGGCAAATCAAAACAACCCTGAGATTCCACCTCACATCAGTCAGAAAGGCTAAGATCAAAAATTCAGGTGACAGCAGACACTGGTGATGATGTGGAGAAAGAGGAACACTCCTCCATTATTGGTGGGATTGCAAGCTTTTACAACCACTCTGGAAATCAGTCTGGTGGTTCCTCAAAAAATTGGACATAGTACTACTGGAGGATCCTGCAATACCTCTCCGGGGCATATATCCAGAAGATGTTCCAACTGGTAAGAAGGAAACATGCTCCACTATGTTCATAGCAGCCTTATTTATAATAGCCAGAAGCTGGAAAGAAACCAGATGCCCCTCAACAGAGGAATGGATACAGAAAATGTGGTACATTTACACAATGGAGTACTACTAAGCTATTAAAACAATGAATTTATGAAATTCCTAGGCAAATGGATGGACCTGGAGGGCATCATCCTGAGTGAGGTAACTCAATCACAAAAGAACTCACATGATATGTTCTCACTGATAAGTGGATATTAGCCCAGAAACTTAGAATACCCAAGATTTAAGATACAATTTGCGAAACACATGAAGCTCAGGAAGAACAAAGACCAAGGTGTGGAAACTTTGCCCCTTCTTGGAATTGGGAGCAAGGCTCCCATGAAAGGAGCTACAGAGACAAAGTTTGGAGCTGAGACTAAAGAATGGACCATCTAGAGACTGCCATACCGGGGGATCCATCCCATAATCAGCCTCCAAAGGCTGACACCATTGTATACACTAGCAAGATTTTGCTGAAAGAACCCTGATATAGCTGTCTCTTGTGAGACTATGCCCGGGCCTAGAAAACACAGAGTGGATGCTCACAGTCAGCTATTGGATGGATCACAAGGGTCCCAATGGAGGAGCTAGAGGAAGTACTCAGGGAGCTGGGGGGATTTGCAACCCAATAGGTGGAACAACAATATGAACTAACCAGTATCCCCCGGAGCTTGTGTCTCTTGCTGCATATGTATCAGAAGATGGCCTGGTCGGCCATCAGTGGAAAGAGAGGCACATTGGTCATGCAGACCATATAAGCCTCAGTACAGGGGAATGCCAGGGCCAAGAGGTGGGAGTGGGGGAGTGGGGGAGTGGGTGTGGGAGGGTTGGGCGACTTTTGGGATAGCATTGGAAATGTAAATGAAATAAATACCTAATAATAAAAAAGTAAAATAAAATAAATTAAAAAAAAAAACAAAGAAAATGTATAGGCCATCTAAACTACAAGGACCTGATCCAATCATCTAGTTGATAGTCACCATACAGGACTGAAGAATTCTTCACAGGCAACCTGGGGATCCTGAGCTGTGGACCCACCTCTGAGAGGAAGGACAGGGGAATTTCTGCTTTGTATGAGTACTTGACTCAAATCAAGGGCATAAAGACAAAATATTGCAAACTGTAAATGATAGGGACTAGGGAGATGGCTTGGTAGTTAAGAACACTGATTTTTCTTCCAGAAGACCTATGGTTCAATTTACAACACCCATGTGTTGGCACACCACTAGCTGTAACTCTAGTCCCAGAGAGTCTAGGCACTCTAAGGCTCTGAGGGCACTACACACACATGGCTTCAGACATACATTCAGGGAATACACTCACACTCACACACACACACACACACACACACACACACACACACACACACACACAAAGAAAAGAAAAAAAACAGAAAAAGAAAAAAGAAAAACAAAGAAAAAAAGAAAGTAAGAAGGAAGAAAAATTGAAAAAGAGCAGAAGAAGTAAAAGTAAGTGAAGAATATAGACAGTAGGATGTACTCGGGGTGATGCACCAGACACCCTTACAGTTCAAGCAGTGGTTATTTTTTATTATTTTTTCTCATTTAGCTTTTAGTTATAAAACTTCAGTGAATTCTTCTGAAACTATCTTCAAGATTTTAATCTTCAATACACAAGCACAATGTATCTTCTACAACAAGACACATATATATCATAATATTCTCTAAAATAATTACTGAAGTCTTAACAAAAAAAGATTCTAAGGGATGGGTATTTGTAAAATTGAAACACAGTTCTTATGTCATGGTAATTCACTTTGAAATGTTTTAATAATTCCAATTTTAAAAACTCCTCAGAATAAAGTAAAACCTAAGCCTGAGATGATCTTGAAAGTACAATGCCTTTGACTGAAGAAATCAATTCTACTAGTAGACTTTTGATCATTTAAAGCAGAAAGGAATATCTGCTTCATTTTCAGCAGGACAAGGCCACATTAAAGCCAGACCATTCCATCAAAGGAGCTTGATTATGTTCTCAGTGTTTTAAATTATGCATACGATGGGTGACACAAATACATGTTTAAGTGGTTGCAAATTTAAAAAATCAATATTCCCAAAGAACTAAAATTATGCCCAATCATAAATAAAAATTAATTCACTTGCATATTTTGATCTACAACTTATGCTAGAAGAGAAATATCTTTTTGCATCAAGTTGTATTCATTATATTTCATACAAATATAGCTCAAATTAAACATAAGCTTCTCAAATAGTACATATATATATATATGTGTATGTGTGTGTGTGTGTGTATGTGTGTGTGTATACACACTGTTCTATGTACTTTGTTTTGCAGGTGATCTGGAGGGAGATGTGGACTGCCATGTTTCAGGGAACCAACAGCATCCCAGATCCATTGTTCCCAAAGGAGATGAATCCTATCTGGGAATGCACTGGTGTGCTCTGCATGGAACGTGGAAAATAGCATATGTCACTACTGTACAGCACACAACAGACAATTATGATTCAACTGTCCAAATTATAATCAGTTTGACAAATGTCCACAAACGTCTTCATTCTATTTTATATTTTCCCTAAGACAAGGCAATCACACAACCAGACAATTCCATCAGGGAAGCTTGTTAGCTGCTTAGTCTGTTAAACCCTGGTTGCCATAGCATCTAGAGTTGAAAAAGCTGCAGATTGGCATGAAAAAGCATGTCGACAATTGCCCTGTCACAGCATGCAAGCCAGGTCTGCTCAAAGGCAGCACACTACAAGTTTTCTTTCCCAGTTTGCACTACCCCATGCTGTTTAATAATATCCATTTACTGGTATTGGGATTGATCTAGCGCAGTGTAAAATTCACATCTAGTGAGACTTTGCTTTTCACATGGAGTGAATTCTTTAACAAATGAGAATATGGCAATTAATTTAGAAATGTAATACTGTATGCCCTATAAGAAGTATATTTAGATTTAATAAAGAAACTGTCCAAAAAATTTAATGCACTGTTTTAAAGAGCACAATAGTTTTACTTGGCATCTTTTCAGTTGACTTTCTAGTCATTTCTAAAGCCTTGTTAGTCATACTTCAGTGATGACAGACAGCATTCAAATTACAGTAGTATATTTTAAACCATGTTTTAATCATACCATAGTCATTTCTTCTTCATATGCATGCTATAATTTAATTAAGGACATATATTTCTAAAATAACTATAATTTAATTAAAGATTAATATCATGAGCTCTGAAATTATAGTCTAGAGAGCAATGTGCATCAATTTTTTCCAGAGGGATCATATACTTAATGGTGATAAATTACCATGTATTAATAAGAAAACTTAGGTTTCTACCAATGGGAACTCAAACCCCTGCCAACTATCAGATTCATGTAGTCTATAGATTTTGAATAAAGTAATGTGTGTTTACAAACAACAGTTGTTAACTTACTGGAACTGTAAAAATCTTAAAAATATCTACTGAAATTTTGAATCTTGGTTAATTATTTCAATTAAGACATTTATAGTTATAATATTCAGACTTTGCCCATTACCTCTTGTCCTAATATTTCTTCAATTTAAGTTTTTGATTTCCACAAAGAACAGAATAATCTAAAAATATGCAACCCACTAAACCAATATGAGTTTCAAACAAAAGAATTTTTAGGTATTATCTACAATGCATTCTTTTTCTTTGATGCTCATTGCTTTGTTATTGTGGTATAACAAAGGCATTTTCTACTCTGTATTGAATGAGCTCTTCATTTTGAACTTTTCACATAAAAAATGTTGATCTGCAACACGAGAAAGTGATGAGCTGACAAGGAAATGCTGAACTGATGGTTGCTCTTCACATTCTGAAGCTACTGAACACCTTTTGCACTTTCTTCTTCTAAACAAGTTTGTCTATTGATATTTTCAATAGAATAATCAAAGCAAGAGGCCTTCAGTTTTATACATGCATGTACGTTTGCACATACTCGTGCACACATGCACACAAAACACACAAACACAACACAATACACACAATACATATACAACACACCAACACATACCCAACATACACAACAAATAGACACACACACAACACATACACAACACATACACAACACACACATGACACTCGACACATGCACACAAGTGAAAAGAGTGATACAGAGTAGACCTCTTCAATCAGTAATGTTAAGTCCCTAATTTTCTAGGAATCCTCAAAATAAATCTCAAAATCTTGACATAAAACTTGGTTCACATATGGTGTCCATGAATGTGTTTTCTTATACCACATCTTCCAGGTTTTTTTTTTTTTTAAGGAGGAAAGCTGTTTACTTGTTAAAGGTCTTTTTATAAGCTTTGATGACTCAAAAACACCTTCATTTTAACACATGGAATTTGGCAACGAGCATAACCATGCTACCATTTGAAAGACTTTGATATTTTGAAAAGAAGAAGATTAAAAACATCAACGATTGAGAATAAGTTGGCTCCGATGTCTAGAACAAAAATTTCCCAAGTATGAATTTTAATGTGAAGACTTACTAGTGAAACGTATCTGCCAGAATAACATAACCTATCAAAGCCCTAGTTATTGCAAATAAATAACAGCCAGTAGTGCCACAGACTTTACCCTGGTGTCACAAGATAAAATATGGGACCAAATTGTGGCAAAGAAGAGATGGCAGGTTGCTACATAAATGTTCATATAAAATGAAAAAGAGTGGAGATATCATATCTTCTCATTACATTTTTCATTTTACATTTTACATTTATATTACATAATTATATTTAACATTGGGTTTTTTTGTTATTTTTTCCAATTTCTTTCATTTACACTCAGTTTGCCACAGAGCAGTTCACACTGGTTTAAAACAGGGCACTACCTCTGATCTTGACTTAGGACACACATACTTTTCTACATAACCTAAAGCCTGGCCTCACAGAAACCTAAACAGATTTCCACAACTCAGAGTTCCTTACCTACAACCACAACAGCACACAGCTCTTTGTAATCCCAAGGTTATCTCTTGACAATGATTTGAAAACATATGCTATCTTTGTATCCAGCCTGCGTTCATATTGTGCATTCCCAATATATTTTAATTAATTATGTATGAACTGCATTTTCTTTTTACACCTGGCTGATTCTCTGTTTATTCTTGTATTTTAATATAAGAAAATAGTCATGCATTTCAGTTCTTTAGAACATGTTCATTAGATACAATGACTAATACAGATATGCTCTATAAACAATCTCATTTTGGCCAGAGACAAATTTTTAATTGATATTCTACAAAGAAAATGTCAATAATCTTAAAATTCCATAAAAAGAGAAAAGGGAAAAACAGTCTGACTTGTGATCAGAGGGAGTATTTTGCCATGACATGATTCTTTTCATGGTAAAAATATCACAGTTAAAGATACACCACACCACAATGTTTTATTTCTTCAAACATCCAAGTGACTTTAATTTCCCCAGTGAAGCACTGGCTTAAAAGGAATGTAAGTTTCGTCCAAACACTCGCGTTCTTGGGTGAGGCAGTTCTTGCTTCTCTGGGTGATTTTGCCTTGTTCTGAAATTGTCTTCACCTGACGCAGAGCGCATTAACTGCTAGATAGGCATCACACTGTCTGTCTCCATGCTGTAGCATACAGCCGTGAATTTGCTACGATCTGTTTAATCAGCAGTGCATTGATTTTCCCGCAGCTTTCCTTCATTTTAGCCCCATAGCAGGCTTCTGTAATTTCCTTTGGACAAAGTGTAACCAAACTGTGCTAAGTGATGTTGATTTGCAGGCAAAAGTAAAGGGGTAAATATAAATTAACAAGCTATAAACATTTTACAAGTGGGGAGTCAATAAAAACAGTGTCTGCAGTTTCTTAAAAAAAAAATGATTTGAAGCAGATTGTTAACAAAGGTGTCCAAAGAAACTGACATGAGTCTGAGAATAATTTTTGCGCTTTGTGATTAAGAATTGATCAGTCTAAAAGCCTCAGATGCTACTGAATCACCCATAAGCTGCTGGCCTGAAAAGGCTCAGCGGGGGCTGGTATTTGTTTGTTAAACTCCCATGATTCCAAGTAGATAATTGGTCTGTGAAGTTCATGGCAGAATCTGAATTTGCTTTCTTGCTTCCCAGCTGGCTGAGCACTGGTTTATAGACTTGTGTGTACAAATTTAGCCAGCAGCAAACCTCACATCTTTAATATAAAAGGTGTTTTGTTGTGTTTTTCAGGTGCTGAGTGAAAAGCCCACACTGCAGAAGCTCATTAAAAGGGCCAAGTTACAGTACAGGTTTATTTCTGTCACAGCGTTTCTGAAAACAGTGACAAGGATTAATATGTTTCTTTAGTACTGGAAAAAGCCTGACGCAATCCCTTGTGAATTTGATCATCTGTTTCATTGCCTGTAGAAGATTCAGCTTCCTATTATATCTGAAAGTTACAGCTGTAAACTACTACTGGTAAGGATTCATAAGCTACTGCAGAACCCTGGGGCAGAGCTAATTGTTTTATTAAACATTTGCTAATTTACTTATTATTTATTTCATATCTCACCCTTATAGTCATTTACTACTCTTCCTCAAAGTCAAGAGTGTCTTAGTTCCTTGGTTGCACAGAGCAAATAGAGACACAGTGGTTTAAATTTCAGTGAGTTTCAGTAAAAGTTCTATGGACCAGTGTGTTGGAGAAATATCCAGTTTACATATTTTATTTAAGAAAAGGTAACATTTTACGGACATCAAAATGTAATTTTCTTATTAAAAATATTAATGACATGAATATATACTTTCTGTTCTGACGAGTTGTGTAACACTGGACATATTAATTTAATTGGTGGATGCTATATGTCTAACAAGACTTGCCATGTGACATATGCAAACTTTAGAAAAGTGTAAAATATACCACAAAATGTTTGTTTTACAACAAATTAAATCTATTTGATATTTTTTAAAACTAAAAGTTTTAGTAATGTGCAATTATCTATAATAAAACAAATATGCTTAGGAACTGAGAACTTTTTAGCCTCCTCCTCCATCTCTTATGCTCATTGAGGAATGTCTATTCCTTCCCCTTTTCTTCTATTTTGAAGACAAATGCAGAATTCTAATATTCAACACAAAAACGCATATTTAACATAGTTTCAAATGCTATAAATTCAGAACATGCAAATGTAAAGGTTTAAATGTACAGCCCCCTGTGTCAAAATCCCTCCTCACACTTTCACCCACACTTTATTAGTAGTGTCACTGATGTCAAATTGAGTGGAATGAAGAAGCTTACAGAAGTTGTGTTTCTAGTTTCCTATATCCACAGACATTTATCCCATATTTGATTCTAAATAGAGAATAGAGCTACCTTGTTGTCCTCAAAAACTAAAAATGAAATCAAAACAGCAGTGAAAGACCAGCCAAGAAAAACACACTCTATCCCTCGTGTGCTACCTCTTTCTGTTTCTACCAACAAAATCTTTTGCTTTGTGTTTTCCATCAACAGTGTCCATAATAGCAATAACAAAATAATTGTTAATATGATCATGTATTTCAACATGTCCGACTGACATCATGTGGTACTGTGTGTCAGGCACAGCTACACAAGGAGACCATGCATCATGTTACAATGGCAGCCACTGCTTTGTACTGAAGGGCCACATAATCTGCAAGCAAATTTGTTCTCAGAGTAGAATGTGTCTCCAGCGTTAATAATTAGAATGAACACACCACGGATGGTTCAGTGGATACAGCTGCATCATTCCCTGATGAGTTTCATCCCTTGAGTTGTGCTATTATATTTCACGTCCATACCTAATGGCAGCATAGTTATTTCTATCTATAGTATTTCTTTCAATGTTTTTGTAAGATTTCCCTTACGACCATGACTCAGTGAAAAACATTTTGGCCACATGGTAGGCAGTATTTCCTTCAGTTGTGAACACTGATGGTTGCATCATTATTGCATATAACATGTTTCTTATGACCTAAAGCCTATAATAATGACTTCCATGCATAGCGCTATGGATAATTTGTACATAGATATCATTTTAAATGAATTCAAAACATATGATTTGATGTTGTATCTTTAAATTTAATTCTTTGAGTACACAAACATACATTCTTAAAAGACTTGTTCTTTTTACTGAATTGTGTAGGTGTTTTGCCTATGTGTATACATGTGTACAATGTGCATGCCTGATACCTACAAAGGTCATAGAAAGGTAATGGATCTCCTGGAACTGGAATTACAGATGATTAGCCTCCATGTGGGTACTTGGAACCTAATCGTGTTTCTTGCAAGAACACCAAGTGCTCTTAACCACTGAGCCATCTCTCTATGAACCCTTTTGCACATTTTTATTTTCAAAGAGACACATATATCTTGGTTAACATTTTTAAGTTGTTATGTGTATCACATTAAATAAAAAATAGTGTTATTTTATGAGTGAACAAACAATTCACAACAAGAATATTAATTTAACAACAATTAAAAGTCAGTATTCTTTGGTATCAATAGTTCACACTGAAAGTTTTTAATTCCAGGACTTCTAAATACTTATGTGATTATCAAAGTTTTATTGGCTAGGTTGTTGACTCTTGTTCACGGGATAAGTCTCTTGTATGACTTTCAATCAACCTTTGACCACTCAGCACACGTTGACAACTCAGTATGTGCTCATTAAATTGAATTATTTAGTCATTCAATATATATGTTGTCTATCAATGTTGCCTTTACAGGTTTTTATCAATTCTTTACCTATATAGTAAAGGTGTTCCTCTTCAGGTAAGTGTTAATTATAATTGCAAATTATCACTGATTTTATTTATTGCATTTTCTAAAGGGAAATAATATCAATAGGAATTAAAAGCCAGAAAGTACTGTCTCCATATCATTTTAAAATGCTACGATACTTTTGTAAAAGGAGCTTAATATTAAAAGAATGGGAAAAATGTTGGAAATTCTAAGCATGACCCTCTTTTGTTGTCTTGGTAAGTCGATAAAATATAGATCCCTATGAAATATTAATAAACATGAGCATAAATACAAGAAGAATGCTATAAGGAATGATTGCTATAGATTTATGAGAACATTAATCAGCCACATCGTTCATTAGAAATTGCATATAAAAATATAATGTTTAAATTTTGCAGCTGCTTGATTTGAGTAGGTAAACATAGAGACCTTATATTTGCCATAGAAATTTATACCAAGAGAAGATGGAGATACATATGACTTATTCAAACACACCTTGACACTACTCTAGAGGTTAGCCAGTTAAAAAGAGCTAAATGTTTCAACTTGCAAAGAGAATCTTAGTTGACAAAAGAACAAATATTTTTCACATTCAGACTAGATGAACACACACAAAATCTTCCCTTGTTTACTTTGTACTAGTCACAGGTTTGGATTTTTGGTCATTTCCTTGTCAGTGTCTGCTCTCAGATATTAAATACTAAAAGAATGGGCATTAAATGATTCATAGCTGTATAAAAAGAATGAAGCAAATTCCTAAGATAACAAAATTTATGCTAGAGGTGTCAACCAGACACTTTAAAAAGTGCTGTTTCTTTAGAATAATTAATGAGTGAAATCTTTGTTAACTTCTCTGCCATTAAATGGTGGTTCCAAATTTATGTTGATTAATAAGACAGTGTCCTGGGAAACAAATCCAGGACTAAGTTTCATCCATGTAACCTTTACCTTTTCCTTAAGTGGAAATGATGCTTTGTTCCCTCAATTTCCTTTATTCTGAATCATACTGCACCTTTTCTCCCAAAGACATTCAATCCAGTGAGTCAGATACATGCTGTAATGTACTGAAGATACGTGCTGTAATGTACTGAAGATACATGCTGTAATGTACTGAAGATACATGCTGTAATGTACTGAAGAGGAGCTGCCCTGAGTTCAAACAACCTCTGAAAGTTAAAAATAAGTTAATGATTGATTGTCTATGAATAAAGAATGTTGCCGATCACAGTGTTTTGTGAAGACACTGAATAAAGTGAATGATCTGTGCTTTTTCATCTCATTCTCAAGCTTCTCCCGCTTTTTAAAAAGTTCCTTTATTCCTGAATACTAAACACATGACTCTATTCAGGCTGGGTTTTTTTTTTTAACATTTATACAAAGGATATGCATCCAATTAGCAAAGGTGTCATTAGTGCAGGTGATGTATCCAGGGAAATTTGATAATTACAATAACAAGAGAAGAATAAATATTTACATGTGGTATGTTTATGTGTATCTCATGGTCAAGCATAATGCCACAGATAAGGTACTTAAATTGAAACTACCTCTTTGTTCACCAATCACAGATTGTCTTTTTTGAAGACTTACTTGGAAATTGAAAAATATGATTATCTGACTAGTTGATTTTTTGTTGTTGTTGTTTGTTTTTCAAGACAGGGTTTCTCTGAATAGCCCTGGCTGTCCTGGAACTCACTTTGTAGACCAGGCTGGCCTCGAACTCAGAAATCCGCCTGCCTCTGCATCCAGAGTGCTGAGATTAAAGGCGTGCGCCACCACGCCCGGCTTGACTAGTTGATTTTTAGAGGGCGCTCTTTCTGAAGGGAGAAAATTATGAAAGGACAGATGTACTAGTGTCTACCCAATTTGGTCAACAATATTAATTAGGCTTATAAATTATAATAGAATACTGAGTTATTCTATGATTATAGATATTATATACAAATAGTATAATAATTGGTATAGAGATTTTAGGATTTCTGTTTCCAAAGCATCATACTTTATTGGAGATCTGGGCCATATATCAAGAACACATAGAGGAATACATTCATTAACCAGATTTGGAAACATACAAAACAAAAAACAAACAAAAAAGCCAAAACAAACAACCACAAATTGGGGACACAAACAAATACAAATGAGACCACTCAAATAATTTTTAAATTATTTTAAGCTGAGTTTTGAAATAATTAAGAATGGATTTCATTATTGTAACATAATGAAAAGGTTTTTATTTATTCATACAAAGACTCCATATAGAAGACTGGCAATTAATTTTTATAAGAAAAACTAGAATACAAAAATCAGGTGCCAGATGATCTTCAGAGCATACACATCAGCTTGAAACAGTCGGTGTTCTGAAGCTATGAATCAGGAACTCCAAATACCATCGGTGTTGTGGTTCTCTCTTTCTTCTCCATGAATCATAGCATGAAGATCTAGAAGCCAATCAGAGTCTTCAATGCACAGTACAGCATTGAAACTGTATTCCAGGCCACAAGACAGACGACAGGAAAGTAGTAAGATGAACCTGGACTTTCTGAAAAGCGTCTATGGGAAACTCTCCCCGGAACATCCTGTGACACCACTTTGGTCCATTCTGGGCCATGACTTCAAGAGAAGCTCTTGCAGTTTTTCTGTTTCTTTGCCAGCACCAACCAAGCAGATCTGTGTAGGGAGAAAGGAGAGATGAATGTAGGACACACAGTGGGTAAAATAGGAAAAATACGTTCTTATTCAACAAGCACTCAACGCAGGTCAGCGAGTGCTTCTGAAGCTCTCTGGTGGTGCAAATGCAATAACTAACAGGGACTGTCTTACCCACTGTAGCAGGGTAAATCTACTCAGATACGTTTGTAAAATATGCTTGCTTGGACATGAGACTGTGGAATTAAACAACAGAGACACTTCAGTTCAAATAACCGTTTGTAGGTTTTTGAAGTGGTAAACATAAGAGATCGCCTGAAGGAGCTTTCACAGACTTTATTATGAATGAAAATGTGCAGCTCAGGTTCATGTACTTGAGGCAGAGGAGGAGGGGAAAGAAAGGGGTTTGAGGGAGGGATGGAGATGGGGGGGAGAGGGAGATGAGGGGGAGGGAGAGGGAGAGAGGAAGAGAGAGAGAGAGAGAGAGAGAGAGAGAGAGAGAGAGAGAGAGAGAGAGAGAGAGAAATCTAGATTTGCATTTATTTAACTGTCAACCAGGAGCTTGCTGTATACGTGAAAACTTTTGAATAGGAAGGCAATTATTTGACTCTTTGGTTTTATAATTGGTAAATTTTGTAAGTGACTAGGATAGCCTGCTCAGAAAAGATGGATAGAAAAATATAAACATTGCAGTTCATTGAACATCCCTCTAGTCAGTACACACACACACACACACACACACACACACACACACACACTACCAACTTTCCATATCTTAACTAATAGGAACTCCATTTACCCAAATTAAAATATTAGAAAATTCATCATTTATTACTTTTGTAACCACTCTCATCCTCGCGGCAGCATTTTATTAAAGCTTGCCTTCTGATGTATTTCTTGAAGTTATCTCTTCTTGCAGACTACCTTGAAGATAACTCTTTGTTATCTCTCCATTACTGTCCTGCAGCCTAGACCTGTGAGACCTGCCAGCAGAGTCACTACAGTAGTACCACATTTCATTATCCTTCACTGTTTTCCTCATAATGTTGTCTTTTCCTCACAACCACAATATCTTTTTAGAGAGTAGAAATCAAAGTGTGCTATTTGTGTGCCTAAAATTGTTGGATAATTGAAGCCACTACTCTTCACTTTATCTCATATTGGCACACTGCTATTTTGGAAATGGTTTGAGATCACTCCTGTCTGAGTGCCTATGGATTCGCTCTTTGCCCTCCCCTAGAAAGCTGCACCCATAAAGTTGTCTCCTTATCTCAGGTCTTCAGCGACCAGCCCTTCTAGTAACACACCTGTCCACAAGAAAATAAGCACCCTGTGTCTGTACATTATTAGCCCTTTGCATTCTAATTTCCCTGACACAAAACAACCTCTTGCTCAATAAAGAACTCAGTCAATACTTGCTGGGAAATTGATAAGAATAGATGTAAAGGTGTTGATAACACAGTTTTGTTTTTTTTAACTAAGGCACCCCTTTTGGACAAGCTGATAAGAACCCACTTTTTCTTTAACACTCCTATGGTAGTGAAAGCAGTGTTGGATCAAGAAAGCAAAAGCCAGTTCAGCACTGCTTTCAAGGTTTGAAATCTAATTAGAAAGAAATCATAGAATCAGGTACTATAGACTCTAGTAAAGGAAACAAGCTAATTTACTCAGGATAGTTTTAGATTATAACTTCAGCCTCATTATTAATCAGGATTCCTATCTCAAAAGGAGTCTTTGACAAAAAATTTATATGGAAAAGTGTATACTCAACTTTACAGTAAACTATATGTTCAGGAACCATCCATGGAGTTTCCTCAAGCCAGATGAATGTGGATTTTCTTATAGTTTTGTATCATTTTAAGTTGCTCCTATGAAAAACAGGAAAACTCAGATGTTTTCTAAAGTCAGGAGGCCTCAAGGGGATTCATGTGGACTTTTCCACCAGCTGCTTCAGTGACTTTGCAATAAGCAATCATCCAGGGAAAACAGCCTGAGTTCCTGCAAAAGTATTTGGCATAAAGGAATAACAGTGCTACTTCTGATGCAAGAACAGCACGTACTTCCCTGAATCATCTAGTCAAACCAAAGATGGAAGGAGTCCCAGAACGCCAGCTGGGCTAGGCTCCTGCTTCAGGAAGCTAAATAAAAACTGAATCTTATGTCTGGGAGCCCGGTCATACTATGCAGGTAAAATTGGCCACATGAGTTTATGACATGAATGAACTAAACTGTGTTCCTGTATGACAGCTTTGCTACTACTGTTATATACATGGATCTAGTAGTTTCTCCATCAGCTTAATATGGATTTGTACAGCAACTAAAAAATAGCTTTTCACTTCTTGTCTTTGATGAAATTTTATTATTTTGTCGTTACAATTAATGTAGTATTCAACATAAATATCTGCCTTAAGAGTTAGGCTTTAATAAACGATTTTATACACCATTTTTGAGAAGTGAGGTTCATAGTTATTTATGTTGTGTGAGTAACAAATGTTAGACTCAGGAAGGTTAATAACCTTCTTCAAAATTACCTAAACAGAAACTTAAGTTGAACGTAGCTCTGCCAATCACAGACCAGTACTTAGTCGCAGTGTTCTACCCTGAATTTGTTACTTAGTACCCATGGATGTGACTAAACAGGAAGTAAGCTGGAAAGAATCCAGATGCCCCTCAACAGAGGAATGGATACAGAAAATGTGATGCATTTACACAATGAAGTACTACTCAGCTATTTAAAAGAATGAATTTGTGAAATTCCTAGGCAAATGGATGGACCTGGAGGGCATCATCCTGAGTGAGGTAACCCAATCACAAAAGAACTTACATGATATGTACTCACTGATAAGTGGATATTAGCCCAGAAACTTAGAATACCCAAGATATAAGATACAATTTGCTAAACACATGAAACTCAAGAAGAATGAAGACCAAAGTGTGGACACTTTGCCCCTTCTTATAATTGGGAACAAAACACCCATTGAAGAAGTTACAGAGACAAAGTTTGGAGCTGAGACCAAAGGATGGACCATCTAGAGACTTCCATATCTGTGGATCCATCCCATAATCAGCTTCCAAACGCTGACACCATTGCATACACTAGCAAGATTTTGCTGAAAGGACCCAGATGTAGCTGTCTCTTGTGAGACTGACTATTCCGGGTGTACTGGCTAGTTTTGTGTCAACTTGACACAGCTGGGGTTATCACAGAGAAAGGAGCTTCAGTTGAGGAAATGCCTCCATGAGATCCAACTCCAAGGCATTTTCTCAATTAGTGATCAAGGGGGAAAGGCCCCTTGTGGGTGGGACCATCTCTGGGCTGGTAGTCTTGGGTTCTATAAGAGAGCAGGCTGAGCAAGCCAGGGAGGCAAGCCAGTCAAGAACATCTCTCCATGGCCTCTGCATCGGCTCCTGCTTTCTGACCTGCTTGAGTTCCAGTCCTGACTTCCTTGGTGATGAACAGCAGTATGGAAGTGTAAGCCGAATAAACCCTTTCCTCCCCAACTTGCTTCTTGGTCATGATGTTTGTGCAGGAATAGAAACCCTGACTAAGACACCGGGGCCTAGCAAACATAGAAGTGGATGCTCACAGTTAGCAATTGGATGGATCACAGGGTCCCCAATGGAGGAGCTAGAGAAAGTAACCAAGGAGCTAAACGGATCTACAACCCAATAGATGGAACAACAATATGAACTAACCAGTACCCCCCAGAGTTCGCGTCTCTAGCTGCATATGGAAAGAGAGGCCCATTGGTTGTGCAAATTTTATAGGCCTCAGTACAGGGGAATGCCAGGGCCAAGAAGTTGGAGTGGGTGGGTGGGGGAGTGGGTGGGGGAGCGTGTGGGGGATTTTTGGGATAGCATTGCAAATGTAAATGAAATAAATACCTAATTTTAAAAAAGGGAAAAAAAGAAATAAAATTTCGATTATGAAAAAAAAAAAAAGAAAGAAAGAAAGAATGTCTAGCCGGGCAATGGTGGCACATGCCTTTAATCCCAGCATTATTGAGGCAGAAGCAGGCGGATTTCTGAGTTCAAGGCCAGCCTGGTCTACAGAGTGAGTTCCAGGACAGCCAGGGCTACACAGAGAAACCCTGTCTTGAAAAAGGAAAAAAAATGTCTAAAACCTACAGCTAAGAGTTGAATAATCTAATTTTATATTAATTAAAATTAGATGTATTTGTATATTAGAAGTTAAAGAAACACTTTATAATTTTTAATAGAAACACCTTAAAATCTATTGTGCTCATATGGGCATATTTTCATTGTTGACAATATTTTCTCAAGTCTAATAATAATACTAGTTCCAAAGTGAATGGAAGTAATAAGGTTATAAAGATTATTCTCTGGTCCCTAACTCTCCATTTCTCTCTGTTTTGTTGAGATAAGATCTTACCCTGTGCTCAGGTAGGTCTTGACATTCCAGCTATGCCTCAACCTCCCAAATGATGATATTAAGGACACAAGCCACCACTGAGTAGAATAGCTCTAATACAATCTCATAATTCTTTCAAATTATTCTCATCTTTTCCCATGATAAATCAAAGGTCAAGAGAAGTCTAAACCAGACAATGCTAGGAATTATCCCCACATATTTTTGCCTCCATAATGTATTAGTTTCTATTTCTATTTTTGCTTCCTATTTGGCAAAATTTGGAGAATAATGACTTTCTCCCACTCTATGGATTGTTTTGTTGACAATAATGTTTACTTAAAATTGTTTCTATCTCTTTAAAATTTAAAAGAGATTTCATTTCATTCAATATATTCTGATTATGGTATCTCCCACCCTCAACTCCTCCAAGATCCTCCCCATTTTCCTGCCCAACCAAGTACACACATTTTCAATCTCTCCTTAAACAACAATCATGCATCTAAAGAAAAATGATAAAATAAAACAACAAGAACAAAAAAAAAACTGGAATAGAGCAAAACAAACAAATAAATAAAACAAAACAAACAAACAAAACAAAACAAAACAAAAATGCCAAAGAAAAAGCATATAGACACAGAGACTCACATGATCGTGCACACAGGAATCCCATAAAACGCCAAATTGGAAGACCTAATATATGTACAAAGAACTGGTAGGTTTAAAAAAAAAAAAAAGAATAAATGTTCTAACAAAACATTATGAAACACGAACCTCCAAAGATACTACTGGTTTAGTTTTGTATTGTCCATCTGCTGCTGGGCATGAGGCCTACCCTTAAGAGTGACCTGGATCCATGATGAGATTTTATTGAGTAAAACTAATTTTTTAATTTGCAAGTGGTCATCACTTAGAGATATCTTCTAGGTGATAGGAGCTTGTTGTCTTCCTCTCCTCTCAGCAATGGGACCTCATCTAGAACAGATCTGAGAAGGCTTTTGCGTGCTCCCCCCATGTCTGTGAGGTATTTGACGTAGACATCCTTTTCAGGACTGAATATTCCAAGGTCTCTCTGTCTCTCTCCCTCTCCCTCTCCCTCTCCCTCATCACATTGTCCAGCTGTGGCTATAAACTCTTCAGTCTACAATGATGACCTCCCTACAAGATGCACTAGGGCTGCGGTGGCACAAAGTTTGTAGTAGTAACAAACCAAGATCTGATTGGATTTAAAGCCCATCCTCAACAAGACTTTGGTAGTCAAGGACCTGTAACTAAATAGCACAGGGATCTAGAAAAAAAATCAAAGTCTACTCTTATGCTAAAGGAACATAGCAATAAAATGATCCCCCTCAACATTCCTCTATGCTCATAGATCTGTACATTGCTTAGCAATCATCATAGAAGCTTCCTCCTGCAGTTAGAAAAATCCTTTTTATAAAGCCTGTGATTTGTTTCATTCTGCACTAAGACATGACAAGGTGATCTATGCCTATTTGGGGGAATAAAAGCATTCATTCACCAATAATGTAAGACTATGTGATTCTGTGACCACAGTTCACTTTACCTAACATTAGCTACATAGACTGTGAGTAGTAGTTAAAAATATCTATGGGAAATAAAATTTTCACATTTTGTCCAAATAATTTACAGAAAGGGTGCATTAAAAATACATTAGCATCCCTCATTTGATCATTTCTAGAAATGATCTCTTTTCAATATAATAAAGATATCTAGCTCCAGGAAGGAGAAGAGGTGAGTTAATGGAAAGGAAGACTAAGAAACAATAACTTTAATTGTTTATGGCTGTATTATTTATTATTGTTATTACTTGTGTCTGTGTGTGTGAATGTGTGAGTGTGTGTGTGTGTGTGTGAGAGAGAGAGAGAGAGAGAGAGAGAGAGAGAGAGAGAGAGAGAGAGAGAGAGATGAGTGTAAGGACTTTAAAGAAGGACAAAGGATGGCATCGGATTCTGTGCATACTGAGTTACTGAGCCAACCACTCTGGTTTCATGCAGAGAACTGAACTCTAGACCTCTGTGGGAGAAGAAAGAATGCTTAACCATCAAGCCAACTCTCCAGGCCCATAAATAAGAATTTGAATTAGCAGAAATAAAAATACAAAGATATTGCTTTAATACATGATGTGTAGAATGTATAGGATCTAAACACAAACTCTACCACTAAGCTAAATTCTGAGTTCTTAAATAAAATATGAATTCCAAAATAGGTTTGAAAAGTATATTCAAGTTTTAAGATGTGATTGCAATGATTTTTTTTCATTTTTTTCTATTTTGACTGTTAGAAATATAAGCTGGGCCAAAGAATTTAATACAAAGGAAGTTTCCATAGAATGACTATGGATAGATTAGCCTCTTCTACCACAAGCAGATTGTAGGATAAAGAAAACAGAGCAGGAGCAAACATATATTCTGACATTCATTTTCTTTCTTGTTTTGGGGAATAATCCAATAACAATATAAACTGAGAAAATCATATTATGACATTTAAGACTATTAAATCCTGTACTATTACTAAATGAAATATTGAGTTATGGATTGGATGGACATTATTAATAACTTGGACTACTTAGAGCTTGTACCCAGCATCCAGTTTGAGAATAAGTGGCACTATGCCAATATGGAAGTGCCCACCAAAAGAAAGAAAGAAAGAGAGAGAGAGAGAGAGAGAGAGAGAGAGAGAGAGAGAGAGAGAGAGAGGAAGGAAGGAAGGAAGGAAGGAAGGAAGGAAGGAAGGAAGGAAGGAAGGAAGGAAGGAAGGAAGGAAGAACTAAGGAAGAAAACATCTTTGTGGCACTTATTAGAAAAAAAGAAGTGACACCAATCATTCTCAGCTTCTTCATGGCATGGAAAATGCCCTGTAACATTGGGGAGTTGGGGAGAAGGAAGATAACTGAAGAGCTTCTTAGACAACTACAGGCTTTGGTGTTACTGCCACAGACTAAGAACAGATGGGATGTGGAGTTGGAGATAATCCATAGTACTGGCAAAAGCTGAAGTGTGGCTTGGTTTGCCCAGGGAATAGTACTACTAGGACTAGACAAACCAAGATAGAGTCATGAGGAGTTCTGGTAGTACTTTCAGCTTGTGTGCAGGAGGAACCTCATCGGAGCTATATAATTATATTTTAAAATTTTGAAAGCTCTGAAGTTGATCAAACTTTCCAGAACACAAACTATCTTGCATGGTGACACTTGGGCAGCAGCATTCATATATTAAGTTACTCATTTTCATGGCTTGTCATTAGGACTGTAGTTGGAACATTTACCTATGGAAACTTCACTCATTTTTATGGCTAGCCTATGGTTTCTAAATAGTACATTCACAATATAAACCTCAATCATTTATGGTGCTAGCCTGTGGTACACAGAATAGAACATCCACCTTTGAGAACATCAGTTACTCCTATGGCTAATACCTCTGACTAGTACTTTGGTATGCACAAGTAGATTAAGAGAAATGTGTAAATACTGTTCTTATGATATACAGCAGTAAAAATTTAATTAACAGCTAAACAAAACAGTTGATTTTTGCCAGTACATATTTAAAAAATATTTTTTAGATATTTTCTTTATTTACATTTCAAATGTTATCCCCTTTCCTAGTTTCCCCTCCGAAAATCCCCTATCCACCCCCCTCTGCTTCTCAACCTACCCACCCCCATTCCTGGCATTCCCCTATACTGGGGCATAGAGAGTTCACTGAACCAAGGACCTCTCCTCTCATTGATGACCAACTAGGCCATCCTCTACTACATTTATTGCTAGAGCCACAAGTTCTACCATATGTTTTCTTTGATTGGTGGTATAGTTTCAAGGAGCTCTGAAGTAGCAGAAGATAATGTACATTAATTATTTGATTATTACAAATCTTAGGGTGATATTAAGAAAAAAAAAAAACAAGAGCATACATACCTGATAAAGTACAAAGTGGAACAGAGATTGCCTCCTCATTGAAGGTCTAAACCTTAACAGTCACATGATCTGAGTAAGCCACTGCGAGTTACAGTTTCCTCTTGTTCAGTGGCAGCTGCATGGCATCTGAAATCAGAAAGAGGCATCTCCAGCAACAACGGAACACCACATCAGATCAGCCACACCCAACACTATAAGCAGCCTTACTATTAAGATGGGGGAAAGAAAGTGGCAACACAAGAGATCTCAAGGTTGTCTGGGAGTTTCTTGTGGTCCAGAGCACACTATACAGATTAATCACATGGCTCAGACCCTGTTCCAAGAGTTTTTCTATCTCAGCATTCTTATGGGCACAGAAGGCCTTACTAGCCTGATGTCCTGCTTCACCATGCTAAGAGAGGTCATTAGTGAGATGCTGGCCTACTGAGCTTAGTTTACATGTACCTCATTGCCAAACTCCATATTCTCTCTCATGGTCTAAGTATGCTGCATATTAGACCCATTGTAAGTAGCAGATCTGGGTTCCTGCACTGCTTGTTAGATGATATTACCATCTAACAGGTCTAGTCCTTCTAATGCCTATATGCTGAGTGCAAGGGTGGGCAGAGTAATTTCTCCCTATTCTTCCAGTATCTTGACTAACATTTTGCCCTGTTTGGCAATGAGTATCAAATAAAAGTGTCAAGTAGTAACCATTCTATAACTGGAGTCTGATAAACCTACTCACTTCTGAGTCCAAGTCAAGTGGTCCAGAAACACTAAGGTCCCAACCCCAGAAATACTCTTAGCAAGCCAAGAGGGAAGAGACTGTCAAGGTCTGCACAGTTCTTGTGGTACAGTCCTCAGTGTCTTCACTCCAGTGAGCACTGTGAAGGTCCTGGTGATTGTTCACTTTGACACGAATTTCCAAACCCAGAATATTATGTGAGTACTGAGAATATGGCCATGATTCCTATTCTAGATGTAACTCTTATGATATAACTCTAGTACCTTCACATAAAACCTTCATAGGTTTCCAATACCCAGGCAATGTTTTCCTATTCCTAAAGTTCTGTTTTATAATTTCAACATGTAAAATTTTGGAGAGAGAGATACTAAATAGTGATAGTCATCTTGACTGGATCTGAAATCAGCTAAGAGGAGAGCTTCTGGGTGGGTCTGTGAGGTCATTTTGAGGAATGTGTATCTGAAGTGAAAAGGCCCATACCAAGCAAAGAAATCAGAGGATAAAGCTGTTCTGCTTGCCTACGCCTGCCTGCCACCTACTTATGCTTCTGGCTGGTATGTCTATGCAATTCCTGCTGCTGGTGGTGGTACTGATCAGAATATAGTTTTCCCACTTCCCAATGCTGACTATAAACAGCACCTCTTCAGGAATTTTCCAGGGTTTCTCTGTATAGCCCTAGCTGTCCTGGAACTCACTCTGTAGACCAGGATGGCCTCGAACTCAGAAATCTGCCTGCCTCTGCCTTCCAAGTGCTGGGATCAAAGGCATGTGCCACCATTGCCTGGCATGAGTATTTTTAAAATGGGAATACATTTAATCAAATATCATCCCATAAATTGCAAACTCAGTGAAGGAAAGCAATACTCTTATAGTTGTTATTTTTATAGTTGTTTTTCTTCAAAATAATTCATTAAAAGAAATTTAAACTTCGTTGAAAATTTAGACAAGTTGCACACTGGGAACCTGTTCAACGTTTGAACTGTATTGAATAGCAAAACTTGTTTTCATTATTAAAGAAATAAAATTTTAAAAATCTTGTGTAAATCCTGCCTAGGATATTCTTCTGTTGTGTGGGACATGGATATTTTGATTAGCTTACATTATCTGAAAGTGTATTATTAATTCATTTGAGTGTATATAATGTATGCTATGGCTTATGACAGTAGAGATACTTGGAACAGCTCACAAAATGTTTCTTCTGCCATAGTTTCAAATGCCACTTGCAATCAGGCAATAAACAGCAAGGCAACTACAGAAGCCTAACACAGCTGCTCGTGTAATCTTCCTTAAGTGCTGTTTGGATAACTTCATTCCCTCTCTTAGGAAACTACAGGCCTTTCAACTTCTTTTTGTTCTGTATATGAATTTATAAACATTTGCAAAGGGGGGGTAGAAAAAGAGAAACCTACCTACAAAGATATGTGAAGATATTGTGCTTGCTAATGAAACAAATTCTCATTTTTAAGTTTTCATTCAGCTATTGTTATCCACTATAACCTTTTGGGGAACATGCACAGAACTGAGAATGAACCCCAAGGCCTTGAGCATGTTCAGAAAGCACGCTATTTAAGCTATGTTCCCAAACCCAAGTCTTAAGTTCTACCAACAAAACCTTATATTTCTACAAAAATAATCATTGGAAAAAAAATGCCTTTATGTATGTATCTTCTCTCTCTCTCTCTCTCTCTCTCTCTCTCTCTCTCTCTCTCATACACACACACACACTTATCCCTCTTTAATACAAGCCTATATTGAAAAGTATTTGCCCATGTTTCATCTATATTTTCAAAACCATAACCCTTATTGAAGTGGCATTGAGAGACAACATAAATTTGCAAATCTTTTAAGTTTTTCTATTATTTAAAATATTTTATACTAACTGAAATTTTATGGTATAGCCACCATAGATATTTCAATATTTATTATTTTCAAAAAGACAAAAATACGTTATATTATTCAAGAATATTTTTGTTAGAATATCAAGATTTCCATTTCTGAATATAGTTAAATATACTTATAAAAAACCATATTTGTAACACTTCTGCTTCAGTACAATTGAGATGGACATGGTGGATCCAGATGCAAGCATGCTTATGTGCATTTGTATCAGATTTGTTTGATACTATATATGCTATTTAACAGAAGATTGATGAAATGGTCTTTGACTATCTAAAAATTATAGCTAACATGGTTATATTTTTCCTGGCATAGAATATATTCATCACAGTAGACATAGTATGGAAAGCAAAGCTTATTGCAGATGTATATATAGAGAGCATGAGATCATTTGTTCAAAATAGTATTACAAGTACTGTTTCAAAGAAGGAAGGGGCTTCTTTGATTTTTCAAATACATTTGAGTATCAGATGTTCACACAATATAAATTAATAAAGCAGACTTAACTTGTCAAAACTAAGGTATGTAGGAGTGGGCAGGGAAAAGGCCAATAAGGAAGATCACCAAGTAAAAATATGGAAAAGTATAAGAAGAGAAAGAAAAGAAGAGAAAGAGGAGGGGGAAATAAAGAAAAAAGATTTAAGAAAACAGAACAAGCAAAACAGAAGATACAGTCCAAGACACAAGTCAGGCGGCTCTTCTCACACATCAAAATTATCTGGAATAAAGTAGACTTGCATAGGAATTTATGAAAACTGTTGAAGAGTTAACTTGTTTTGAGACATTGTCATATCATTAAGCTCTATGTGGCCTCAAATTGCTATGTAGATTAGGCTGGCCCTGAACTCACAGAGTTACACCTGCCTCTGCCTCACAAAAACTTAATTAAAAGGTTGCACTACTGTGCTCAGACCTAAAGAGGTAACTTTAACAAGAGGCACAAGGAAGTGATTGAAGGATTGGAGTGATATTTCTACATCACTTGATGATCACTTGTGGGCATGATCAGTTTTGTTTGGTGATAACACCTTAATGGGTAATTATCTATGTTAAAATTTATTAGAAACAATCACAGTAAATATATGCACTTTGTTGCATATCAATTACTGCTCAGTAAATGTTTCGAAAGTCATGGAAAAATATCTCCTTCTTCTATTTATTCTCCCAGAAAATTCAGTCTTTTAGGCTCATCCCAAGTGCTGCACACAACACCAGATTCATTCTCCCTCCCCCTCCAGTTCACAACTCTGTGAACCTCATATGCCATCCCTCCTGGCCTCCATCTCTCCAGTTGTTACTCTGCTCCAGCCCCAAGATAAGGTGGACATCCCTGTTCAATCCCAGGTCCCACATGCTAGAAAACCAGATAACCTACTTCAATTCTCTGTGCTCTCTGTTCCCTCCGCAGACAGAATTCCTCAGACTCATCCTAGCTTCAGTCTTTCTTTCCCCATCAATGCCTACTGTGGATCCCAAAGACTATCCTCTCTTGACATCTTAGAAATTAGCAGTTAAACCTATAATCAACCCAAATACAGATGCCTAGATGCAAGCATATAAACAAAATCAATAATAGCCAGGATAATATGACTCCACTAGAGCCCACATATCCTACCACAGAAAGTCCTGAATATTCCAACATAGCTGAAGTTCAAGAAAATGATGGTGTCTTAGTTAGGGTTTTACTGCTGTGAACAGACACCATGACCAAGGCAGGTCTTATAAAAAACAACATTTAATTGGGGCTGGCTTACAGGTTCAGAGGTTCAGTCCATTATCATCAAGGTGGGAGCATGGCAGTATCCAGGCAGGCATGGCACAGGAGAAGCTGAGAGTTCTATGTCTTCATCCAAAGGCTGCTAGTGGAAGACTGACTTCCAGGCAACTAGGATGAAGATCTTATACCCACACCCACAGTGACACACCCATTCCAACCAGGTCACACCTATTCCAACAAGGCCACACCTTCAGATGGTGCCACTCCCTGGTCCAAGGATATACAAATCATCACAAATGGTAAACCCAACTATATGAAGATGATTAAGTTCCTTAAAGAGGAAATTAATAAATACTTAACATAATCCAAGAAAACACAAACAACTGAGGAAAAGTGAATAAATCCCTCAAATAAAGCCAAGGAAACATGAACAATTAGATAAAAGTAAAACAAATCCCTTGAAGAAAACCAAGAAAAAGTTAAAGAAAATTAATAAAACTGTTGAAGACCAGAAAATAGAAATAGAAGTAATGAAAAAAACACAAACGGAGGGAATGCTGGAAATGAAAAGTTAGTAACTCAAACAAGAACTACATTTGCAAGCTTCACCAACAGACTACAAAAGTTGTAGGAGAGTTTCTGCCATTGACGATATAATAGAATTGCATACATCAGTCCCAGAAACTGCTAAATCTAAAACTCTCCGGTCACAGAATATTGAAGAAATATAGGACACAATGAAAAGACCAAACTTGAAAATATTATGCATAGAGGAAGGAGAATTCCATTCCATCTTAAAGGCCCAGAAAATATTTTCAACAAAATCATAGAAGACAAATTTTCTAACCTACAAAAAAAAATGCCTAGAAAGTTACCAGAAACATAAAGAACACCAAATAGATTGGACTAAAAAAAAAAAAAAAAAAAAGTCACCTCATCATAGAATAATCAAAACACTAAACATACAGAACAAAGAACTTTAAAACTGCTGGATAAAAGACCAAGTAATATATTAAGGCAGAACTCTTAAAATCATACCTAACTTCTCAAGGGAGACACAAAATGGAGAAGAGCCTTGAGAGAAGAACTGCAGACTCTAACAGACCACAGATCCAACCCAGACTGCTAGATCCAGCAAAACTTACAATCACCAGAAACAGAAAATGAGATACTCCATGAAAAGAATCAAATCTAAACAGTGTCTACCTACAGAAAGTGCTAGGAGAAATACTCCCACCTAAGGAGGTTAACTATTCCCTGAAAACATAATGACTTCACATACTAAAGGCAATATATAGCAAGCCTATAGCAACATCAAATAAAAGGGCAAGGGTTCCACGAAAGCCAACCAATTCCATGAAGATCAGAAAGAAGACAAGGTTTTCCACCGTCTCCATAGATATTGAATTATTATTCAATATAGTACTTGAGGTTCTGACTAGATAAATAAGACAACTTAAGAAGATCAATGGGGATATAAGTGGGAAAGAAAGAAGTAAAAGTTTTATTTGTAGATGATATGATAGCATGCATGTGACCCAAAAAATTCCGCCAAGAAACTCCTACAGCTGATAAACATTTTCAGCAAAGTGGCTAGATAAAAGATTAATCTAAGAAACAGACTGACAAAGTTATCAGACTATGGAAAGATCTCCCAAATCATGTTCATGTATTGGTAGAAATAACAGTAAAAATGGTCATTCTCCAAAAAGCAATCTACAGGTTCAACACATTCCATCAAAATTCCAACACAATTCTTTATAGATCTTGAAAGGACATCTCAACTTCATACGGAAAAAAAAATAGCTGAAACAATCCTGAACAATAAGAGAACTACTAGGGGTATCTCAAACTATGATTTCAAGTTGTACTACAGTGAAAAAAAAAAAAACAAACAAACAACAAAAACAAAAACTTCATGGCATTGGCATCAAAATAGACACACTGATCAATGGGATCAGATTGAAGACCCAATAAATCCACATCTATGGACACTTACGTTTTGGTAAGGAAGCCAGAAATACACTAATACTCAAAATATGTAAAGAACTCAAGAAACTAGATATCAAAAAAGCAAATAATCCAATTTTTAAAATGGGATATGGAACTAAACAGAGAATTGTCAAAAGAGAAATCTCAAATAGCTGAGAAGCACTTAAAATGTTTAACATCTTTAGCCATCAGGGAAATGCAAATCAAAACTTCTCTAAGATTCCATCTTATATTTGTCAGAATGTCTAAGATCAATAACACAAGTAACAGCTCATGCTGTCATGATGTAGAGAAGGGGAGCACTCCTCCATTGATGGTGAGTGTGCAAACTAGTACAGCCACTATGAAAATCAATATGATGGTTCCTCAGAAAGTTGATCTATCCCAAAACCCAGCTACATGATTCATGGGCATATACCAAAAGGCACACTCCATCCTACCACAAGGACAATTTCTCAATCCTATTCACTGTGTCTTTATTCATAATAGCCAAAAACTGGAAAAGAACCCACATGTCCCCAACTGAAGAATGTATACAGAAAATGTGGTACATTTACACAGCAGAGTATTACTCAGCTCTTTAAAAAATGGCTTCAGGGAGTTTTCAGGCAAATAAATGAACAAGAGAAAGCCATCCCTGCATGAAGCAACCTAGACCCAGAAAGAGAAATAGGGTATATATTTACTTATAAGTGAATATTAGCCATTAAGTAAATGATAACCAAGCTACAATCTGTAGGTCTAGAGAGGTTACGTAAAGAGAAGGGATTGAGAGAGATGCATGGATCTCCCAGGGAAGTTGAAATATAATATATGTTGCTGGGGGACTCGGGTTAGGTAGGGAGTGTAGCAGGAGGGATTAGGTAGGAGGGGTGGAGGTAGGGGAGTTGAAGTAGAAACGATAGAAAGGAGGTAGAGAATGCAGAGAGAGGTGGCTGAAATGAGGGGCTTCTGGGTTGGTGGTGTGGAAATGTAGTGCAGTGGAAACTTTCTAGATTCTAGGTGGGTATACTATTGATGACTTCTAGTAATGAGAGGTATGGAGTCTGAGCTGATAATATTTTACAGCCAGACAAGGCTGCCAGTGTTAGGACTGGGCTGCATTCGGTTGAGTTGTTGTCCAAGGGGTTCCATTGAGATCCCCAAAGAATCCAGGCTGATGCCTGTACAGATGGTTGCTCTCCACAAAGAGATAAGTGAGACTCCATTGCAGAATAACATCCATGCAGTCTTTTGAATGTACAAAGGCTGAGCAGGTGCCTGCTTGGAGCCTTCTCCCCACACTCTAGTGGGGAAGTCACTCTGCAGGGTACAAAAAGGGAAACATGGACAATTACCTAGCTACAAAATATTCAACCTACAATCTATCCTGCCTACAAGATGTCCTGGAGAAACAGTGATGCAGAACTTGCAAGAGTAGCCAACCAATATCCAATTGACTTTAAGGCTTACTCTATGAGAAGCCTGTGTCCATCACTGTTTGAATGGCCAGGAATCAGAGACTGAATAGCACAGATACCTATGGTAGAACAAAACTAGTCTTAAAATATTTTTTAATCATTGAAATGATCCCTAATGATATTCAGCTATCCTCATAGATTGGTGCTTTTTCCAGTAGTCATCAGAGAGACTTTCTCTGGCAACAAATGACAGCTAGTGCAAAAGAGACTCACAGCCAGACATTATACAAAGAAAGTCTAAATTGGAGGCCTCCATTCAATCCCTTTCATCAAGGCTCAGGGACCCCTGACAAAGATGATGTGGAAAGACTGTAGGAATAAGAAGAGATGAAGAAAACCAGGAGAATATAGTCCACTAAATCAACTAAGCACAATTCTTATAGGCTCACTGAGACTGAAATAGCAAGCATGAGGCTTGCATCAGATCCTCTGCCTATAGGCTATGGTTGTCAGCTTGGTGTTTTGTGAGACTCCTAACAGTATGAGCATGTGTATCTCTGACTCTTTTGCCTGATTTTAGAGACTGTTTACCACCTGTTGGGTTTCCTTGTCTAGCCTTGTGAAGGCTGTCACCTTGTCTTGTATCTTGCATTGTACTATTTGGCTGTTGTCTTGGAGGCTTGCTCTTTCCTGAAGGGAGACTGAGGAGCACTTGATCTGGGGGAGAGGAGAAGTGGGAGAGAACTAGAAGAAATGGAGAGAGTGGAAAATGTGGTTGGCATGTATTGTATGAGAAAATAATCTATTAACATTGAAAATAGTTTTTTAAAAATATCTCCTCTTATATTCTTAGTTGTGAGCATAGCCTTTAATGGCTGACCCATCTCTCCAACCCCATAGGAAGAACAATAATATCAACCAATCAGACCCCCACCCAGAGCTCTCAGGATCTAAACCACCAACCAAACACCAACCAAAAAAAATAAATAAATAAATAAATAAATAAATAAATAAATAGCACATGGCCTCATCTGACATCACTGGGAGAGGAACCCATTGGTCTTGTGGAGACCTGATGTCTCAGTGTAGGAGAATACTAGGTAGTTGAGGTGGGAGTGAGTGGGTGGGTATCACCCTAATAGAATCATGGGGATTGGGAATGGATGGGATAGGGGGTTTGCAGAGGGTAAACTTGGAAGGGGGATAACATTTGAAATGTAAATAAGCAAAATAACTAATAAAATTCTTTTTAAAATCAACTCTTACCTATGTTTTAGCTGTTGTACAAACTCATGTGCTTGGTATAGATTAATTAATATTGATCAAATCGACAGAACTACCAAAACTGAATGTTATAACATGTGCACCATATAAACTGGGGAAAAAAAAAACTTTCCTGGAGAAGTTATAGTTAGAGGTTTCAGTAGTTTGTGAATTACTCAATTAAGAGTCCCTACATCTTGAGTTAAATACTGAGTGCTTCAATATCCTCAGGCCCACACTGGGATCACTTCTCTTTGGTTGACCTTCTTTTTCCAAATGTATTTCCTCTCCATGTTGATCCTGGGCTCCATGGAGGGGTTTGTGCAATCACTAGAAAGCAGGCCTTCAGATACATCCATTTGCCCAAGAATTTCAGTGCCTGGCAAATACAGAGGTGTATGCTCAGAGTCATCTATAGGATGGAACACAGAGCCCCCAATATAGGAGCTAGAAAAAGTACCCAAGAGCTGAAGGGGTCTGCAACCCTTTAGGTGGAACAACAATATGAACTAATCAGTACCTCCAGAGTTCGTGTCGCTAGCTGCATATGTAGCAGAAGATGGCCTAGTCGGCCATCATTGGGAAGAGAGGCCCCTTGGTCTAGCAAACTTTATATGCCCCAGTACAGGGGAACTCCAGGGCCAAGAAGTAGGAGTGAGTGGGTAGTGGAACAGGGTGAGGGGAGTGTATAGGGGACTTTTGGCATAGCATTTAAAATGTAAATGAAGAAAATATCTAATAAAAAAAGGTGGGGGAAATAAAGAAAACAGGCCTTGACCAGGGAAAACAATATTAAACAAAAACTGGTCTGGATTCTGACATTAATAGAAGTTTATCCTCAAGTGTGATGTTGCTCAAACCATCGCTCTGGTTAGAATCTTTCTAACATGCCAGACTCTGTGAGAAACTACATGAGCATGGAGGAAAATGGGGAGAAGAAAACAATGATGGAGATACCTCTGAAAGTGTTGTCCTATAATGTGTATTCTTTCTTGAGCAGAAGACAGAAAAAACGAAAGTAGAAGGAAACTGAAATAATTCAGGGACCATCTGAAAACCAACACCAAACAAACAAACAAACAAACAAACAAACCCAAAACCTCTGAAGCTCATGAGTGAAGCTCACCCTGACAGTAGCAGAAATTATCAGGAAGTGGTATAAACATTCAGAGTCAACACATTATCTTGTTGCTTTCTGTTTTTTTTTTTTTTCTTTTTATTTGTTTTACTTGCTGAGACAGTCTCACTATGTAATCTAGCTTGACTTTTGACCTATTATCCTCCTGTTTCAGCTTCCTGGGTGTTGCAGATTACAAGAATGGCCACCATGCCTTGTATACTGCCTATTTTGAGGAAGCCAGTCTTACAGGAGTAAAGATGAACATTGTGTACCTGATAACATTGTGGCCGAAAGTTAATGCTACAATCAAAAACTGCCTAGGATATCCTCATCTACATTCTTCCATCCTTTCTGTCAAAATTTCTCCATAAATTATAATTTATATAGTTTGCTCCCCCAAAACATATCCATCTCAATTGTGAGATATTAAGAAGGTGGAAATTGGGTTGGAGGCATGGCTCAGCAATTAAGAACACTGGTTGCTCTTCTAGGGGTCCTTAGTTCAATTCTTAGCACTAACATGGTGGGTTACAACCATCTATAGAGGGATCTCCATGTCCTCTTCTGGCATGCATGTGTGCAAGCAGCAGAGCATTCATACATCAAACAAATAAAATAATTTTTTAAAAAGAAGGTGGAAATTTAGCTACATTGTTTATAGGTGAGGTTTTGGAGGTATGTAGAATTAGATAAATTTATTAGGGTGAGATTGCTAAGGGTCAAATCTCTATAAGAGGAGGGAGAGAGACCAAAGGAGAGACAGGTTACAGATATTTGAGTCATACACATTGATTCATGTTCTCTCCCTCTCCCTCTCCCTCTCCCTCTCCCTCTCCCTCTCCCTCTTCCTCTTCCTCTTTCCTCTCCTCGTCTAAATCTTCTTTAAAGCATGCCTTGACTGTGGTGTTCTATAGTCATGGACTAATGTCATCCCATTTCCTGTCACAGTTTAAGTCCATTTTCTCCTCACCAGTTATATCCAGAGACGACTTTAATGACTTCTCCTAATCTAGGCTTTGATAGTCACCATGGAGAATAATGAAGGGACATATAACATGACCTGCAACGATTTTCCATCCAGACTATCCAACCAGAGCGTCTATAGGACAGATGGACCATTTATTTGAGACAGGAGCACATCAAGCAACTTTTTTAAATGTAAGAAAAAACCCTAAACCTACTTAAATTTTTTTAATGAAGAAATTTGTGTAACTCAAGAAAGAAAAGTTAATCTGAAGGTCTAGTCATTGTGGCTCTGTGAACCAACAAATAGTGCAAAGCTGTGATGAAATCCCAAAGCTCTGAAACACAACTCATCCTGCTCTCAGACTAAATTCCTGATGAGAGGAAGACAGACATCCGAATGACTAGGGGTTGGGTTCTCCCCTTAATTTTTCAGTCCCACCTCCACAGCATAAGTTCTGCTGAAGCAGAAGGGGCAGAAATATATTCACGAACTCACTCACATTGCAACCATGGAGGAAGCTTCCAGGAAAACCGGCAAAATTACAGATCATTATCATCTTTGAGACACTAAAGATGCAATGACAAATGTTAGAACAAGAACTAAACAAAAGACATTTTTTTTTGTTGTCAATAAGCAGTTGTCCTTGGGGATGCATGGGTTTGAAATGAAGAGTGTTGTAGAAGTCACCAGATCCACACAGCACAGCTTGAGTCTGCGGGGCTTGTAAGCCATGGGCACCACTGCTCATGCAATAAACCACGTACCCATGACATCATTCTATTTAGTTGACCTAATACAAGTAACCATGTTCAAAGAAAAAATCACACTCTTTTATAAAGAATAATCAGAATCTAAATCATAGATATATATTTAAAATGGTATACCTTAAATCTGAACAAATTGAAATTGTAACCATTTTATACATACCTTCCAATATTTTAACTGAACACTTTAAATATCAAATTATTTAGGAGTAAATATATGGAACACAAACTTGAAAACATTTATATATCTTATAATTTTACTTCATTAAAATTTTAAGGTTTTTCATTAAACCTCTTTGTATGCATTGTATATGTGTCTGCATGTGATGTGATGTATGTGAAGGTATACATGCATGTGTGTAAGTGCAAAGATAACCTCAGAAGGGCTTCATCTCGTGGTTTCCACCTTCTTTGAGGCAAGGTCTCATGCTAGCCCATAGGTATGACACAAGCTTCTGGGGATCTTCCTGTCTTTGCCTTCCATAAAAGCACCGGGGTTACAGATGGATGCTAGGACATCCAGCGCAATGTGTGTTCTTACAATCCAAACCAAGGTTCACCACTTGTGTGGTAAATTTTTTATTCAATAATCCATCTGTTTAACCCTATACTTAACATTTTAAAAGATTAACACTTCAATTGATAAAGTCACTTTAGGAAAATCGAGTAGTATAGAAAGAAAATTTAAAGGCGTTTATGTTGCTTTCCTATGCTGAATAGGATGCTGTCCTCAAATGCTCAGCAATTCAAGGTATCCTGTGTATGTAATGAAGGGATACAATAACAATAATTGCTCAAGGTACAGTACGTTCTATTTCATTGCACATTCAAGCAATTACTTTTCAAAGCATTTTATTTTTTCCAGGAGCTTCTGATTCATTCTTTTTCATTGTCAACAGAATCCTATGCCTTCACACCATTCCTAAGGACATCCACAGTTTTTCAGTCATATGATTTGGTATAAATGTGTCCTTTTGAAAAGTATTCTTTTCATTTCACTGACTTCCATTCCAGTTTGGACTCACTGTTTGTAGACTAAGTGCATAGTTGCCAAAATACAATGTTTCTTCTTTGCATTCTTGAGATAGGCCAATTATCTCTTCCACATTTTGTTTTTCATTCAGGTTTTTTAATCTCTAATGTCACACTTCTAGAAGAACTTGAAATCAAAGGTCTGTATAGCATTAGCATTCTGAGGCATCACCTGCTGTAAATATCTGCTCCGCCACCTGACTAGGAGTTTGGCTTTACTCCTTTGCCATATGCTCAGCAAAGAGCAAAAACATGTGAGTTCAGAAAATCACTCATCTGCTATAACTTGTATGTTATCTTAGAATCACTTGAAAGAATCTATATCCAAAAGAGAAAGGTAAGTTTGACCTCGGGGAGACAGCATCAGCTCAATGTGACTGTGCTACTTATAATGTGCAGATCTTTTTCAGATGTGATTAACATTAAAGACCTTCAAATAAGAAAGCAGACCCTTATTTAAGTGAGTAGAACATAATGACTTGAACTCTAAAATGTACAAGACTCCCTGTCATTGAAGAAGAGAACAGTGTAGAAGAAGGTAGTGTGAGAATCATCAACTGTACATGCCAGGGCTTGGGACTGAGAGAGCAATAGAATGACAAATGTAGATGGCCTGGAGGAGTGACTCAACCAACAACCAGAAAAGAAATGCTACTTCAGTGCTACAAACACAAGGGACAAAGTTTCATAAAATATAGACAAGCATACACACACATAAACATGCACACACACACACACACACACACACACACACACGTACACACACACATACACACACATACATGTACACATTTATTTACTTACTGCTTTGTTCTTCAGGAGGAGGCTTGCAGGAAGATGTGTTATGTATCATTGCAGCAGTGTTTGACATCTTGTTCAACAAGTCCTGCTTTTTTTTCCCATCAAGGGTCTCTGGGCCTAACACTTGAAGGTATGAGAAAGTTCATGATCACTCAAGTCAGGATTTATAATACTAGATTTAGTTTTTACCGTAAGCCAAGAAACAATCTAGTGGACTACCTATCTCTTTTATTTTCAGAGTTTGTTAGGGTACGTAATTAATGAGCCACTATCAATGTCCCCTGTAGATTATAAAGGCCATCAAAGTATTGCCCAGCCTTCCTTTCTCACCTAGCTTATAAAGGAAATCAACCATAGGTATTTTCTAATATGTAGGTCCTCCTTTTATTCACATCAGTCCCTGGGTGGAAGGAACGCTTGTGGCTTCTTGTGTCACATATTAGGAAATGAGAATATAGATTGTACATGACAGAGCCGCCTCAAATTTCCAGTCTTCATAATTTCAAATCTCTTCTTCATCCCGAAAGTAAATCCTATGAAATCAGCCTCTCAAGTCAGCTGTTAGAGATAGCTCTCCAAGGCACCGCACTGCATTTCCAAGCTCTTCAAAAGTGTGAAATTGTCCTGAGTCTTCTCTAATACATTCTTTGTCTTAATACATGAAAAGCCATTCATAATTATCTAGTCCCTAAAATCTGCTGACATACTTACAAAGTCTTGTGATTCTTTTGATCCATAGGCTTTGATTCTAGCTCAAAATGCCTGCCAGTGACTTTGGCACTGGATGATATTTGACAATTTTTGGAGCTTTATTTATTTATTTTTTTTATCTACTGGTAGTACTATGTCCAATTTTTTAAAAATATTTTTGTTACATATTTTCCTCAATTACATTTCCAATGCTATCCCAAAAGTCTCCCATACCCTCCCGCCCACTTCCCTACCCACCCATTCCCATTTTTTTGGCCCTGGCGTTCCCCTGTACTGGGGCATATAAAGTTTGCGTGTCCAATGGGCCTCTCTTTCCAGTGATGGCCAACTAGGCCATCTTTTGATACAATGCAGCTAGAGTCAAGAGCTCCGGGGTACTGGTTAGTTCATAATGTTGTTCCACCTATAGGGTTGCAGATTCCTTTAGCTCCTTGGGTACTTTCTCTAGCTCCTCCATTGGGAGCCCTGTGATCCATCCAATAGCTGACTGTGAGCATCCACTTCTGTGTTTGCTAGGCCCCGGAATAGTCTCACAAGAGACAGCTACATCTGGGTCCTTTCGATAAAATCTTGCTAGTGTATGCAATGGTGTCAGCGTTTGGAAGCTGATTATGGGGTGGATCCCTGGATATGGCAGTCTATTGTACAATGGCAGGATGGTGTCACTTCTGGTTTCAAGTAGAATTGCTAAGTACACCAAAATCTACAATACAGAGCAGGGACCAAGCTTTTAACACATTGACTTCTATGAGAAATTTCAAAGATGCTACCTTATTTAATCATCAAGGAAGCTTAACTGTGATCACTCCTCCGTTCACGGGTGTCACCCTCCAGTTCTCATTGAGCTTAGCACTGTATTTCATAGGAATGACTAAACTAGATCATCCTCTGCTCTCAGTGACTCCTTGAATTTTAAATCAAATGTGTAAAATCAATCAGTAAAATTAAATGATTTATAGGTCATTACATTTTTTCTCCTAATTTCGTGTTGACAGAGAAAGATCTCATAAATTAACTTTTATTCAGAAAGACTATTACGACACCAAAAGGAAGCCAAAGAAAGAACGTGAAGCGACGGAACTAAATCAGGAAAAGCAGGACATGAGACAGTCATAACTAGAATGCAAACTCCCTTTTCAGAGTACTTACGCTCTTCGACCCAAATGAGTAAGAAGAAATTTTAGTTAAAGATCATATTTTATTTTCTGCTAAATTTATTACTCTTAAAATATTTCTTGCTTCAAAAGTTTTTGATATATTTTTGGAACACACACACAGAAAGAAAATGTGTTACTAGTGGAAAATTTTAAGATGATGCATCGGGAGAGGGGAGTCATACTTTACCCTTAATAGTTTATTCTTCAAGGTTTTATTTCTCAATGAAGATGCATACATCCCATGCTTATGATAAAAATAATCAAAGTAAACATATACTAAATATATGCAAAACATTTTTAAAGAGACATATCTTCTAAGTTATAAGGTGGGTAATTATGTAAATATAAGAGTGCCAGGAGAAATAGCCAAGTTAAAATATATTCTGCAGCTAGATTCCTAGGCTTTACTTAAAAACAAAAACAAAGATTAAAAACAAGCTCTGTTAACATGAACTTTTAATCTGTTGGAAAAATTACATTCACATCACTATACAGAAGTATCTGGTAGCTGGTGAAAAACACCAAGTGTTAAGTAATAAATTAATAACATTCCAGCCCTTTCATCAACATTAGCCATAGCATCTGCATAGGATCTAGTTCAAGAATAAGAACAGCTCAGTTTCTAGCCATAGCATCTTCTAAACCCTAGAGTCTAGGTGAATTACCCCTCAGCAGTACTTGAAGAGAGAGGGATCAATGGCAAAACCCATACTAAGGAAAATACATTCTGAGGTCGGTTGCTTTTTGTTTGAAGAACATATTTTGTCTTAAACTAACTGCTATTTTTAAAATATTATCGTGAATTAAAAAGTCTTATTTTAAAAAGAAATTTTATTTTGATGCCATTTATAGGAAATGTCCTGACACTTTGCCAGAATAATTTCACTGGCCTCCTCTGAGAAATCTACATTCTACCCAAAGCATCTGTAGGCTACAGAATATTATCAGACAACTAATACATCCCAATCAGACTGAATTTATTTATAGACAACGTTCTTTTTGCAATGTTAGATGCCTCATTAACTTGATTCAGCTTGTGCATAGCAAAAATATTCCCTCCCTCTTCAGATTTTTTGATAGAGTGAATTATAATTTCTTGTCTCACTCATTATAAACCTTTGGTTTGAAGGACATTTAAGAAATGTGTAGTGCCACTTACGTGGATCCTGGATTACCTTCCTGTATTAATTATATGCTTTATTTGTTTTACATTAGGTGGGAGGTGGAATGGAGTAGTGGCCATTGTTGCATTTTACTTTGCATGGAAAATAAGCTTAATTTTGCCATAACCTCCAAGGTTAGGGAAAATGAACAGTGATGCTGTATTCGTGTAGACATCAGAATTGTGAAGTTAGTGGTGTGTATGGGATCTTAAGCCTCTCTGGAGCCTTAATAATTCTGCTTACTTTTAAAATGTTTGCCATCGCAAGCCACACTGCAAAGATGCTGTGAAAAATTAGGCCACACAACTCCTATACATGAGCCACATCTCCAAATTTTTTAATCTCCTTTTAGATGTCACTCTATAACTTTTGGGTTGTGTGCTCTTTTGATTTGGTTTCCACATTGACAAGTGTGAGTGAAGAAAGGATTTTCTTCCCAAACCTTCCATTACAACCATTACAAAGCATCTCTGCTTAGAATGTGGTCATCAAGGACTATGTCATTAATTGGAAAGAATCTCCCCTTATAGATAAGAAGTCCTGAATTTACATTATTTGATAAAAATTCTAATTATGAGTAAACTGGGAATTCATATAGAAAACCACGACCGAAGTTCAGTACCTGTTATTCATTTCTCTTACCAAGGAGAAAAAGTTGATCCCTGGAGGTATTAAATTAATATGAAGCCTCCTAGCTCATAAAATGTTTGCATGTGTGCCTCTTGTTAAGTATGGCTAACTTCCATGTAGCTGGCTTGACTAGTGAACTCACTTCCACAATATATATGTGAAAACTTCCTTGGCGACGACTTTTTTTGGGGTGGGGGGTGTCCTGGAGAAACTTCAGGTTTACCAGATGATCAGGCTTTGAGGCTTTCAAGGCCATGTGGCCCAAGTAAACCACCATCCTCTCTCTATTCTAATCACAGCTAAAGTCAGCTGTGGGAGGCTGTCTCCTTTGAATGGTTTATAATCAGCTTGAGACATAAAACTGACTCATGCTGGAAGTGTGGGGGCTGCTCTTTCACTTTCTCAGTGCAGGAATGCCACTATCAAGCAGGAATAAATGCTCTGACCCCACCACCACTTTTCTTTCCCCGCCTGTTAGCTTCTCATGGTATGTGGGCTCATACTGTATATTTGCACAGCCTCACACTGTCTCTCCCACCATTTTGCATTAGGCACCCTGCTTTGTTGCAATGCTATAATGGTTCCTACATCCCCATGATGTTTTGTTTCAACTATATTTCTTTATGAAAAAAGACAAGTTACATATGAATAAAAATAAAGCACTCAAACTCAGTAAAATGAATCTATTCAATGTCATCTCTTAGGAGACTGCTTGTGAGCTCCCTTCACATCACTAAAGGGAACTGTAAACTTGTCCTGTAAAGTACTATTATTAGGGAGTCACATTGAAATTACAGACCTTCTTCTCGAACCTTCTAAATTTTATGCTATAGTGCTTTGTTTTTTTTAGGAGTGTTTTGGTCTCTTAAATAATGGGCACACACCTTTTAGAATTTTATATTTGAGTTGGTTGGTGTTCCTTTGGGTTTTGAAATAAAATCTTAAGACATCTGTCCTGCTTAAGTTGCTCTTGTCTTTCACTTCAAATAATCTTCCTGAAAAGTTTCATAAAGTTAAAAATTTTACATAATAATAAAAATTTGGAAGTTGCACCATCAAGCAGTTACATTGATGCTTGCCGATAGAACATTTTGATACCACAGAGCAGGATTGGTATCTTAGAGGGATAAATTAAAAAGTAAAAATTTTACTCATTATGGACACAGGCATAGATCAGCTTTTTGAAGTCTCCATGGCTCACTCTTAACAAAATATAGTTTCTCAGAGCATCAGCTCTGTATTAATTCAAACAGGTGTATGATAGCTTCCCACTAATAGACTGCCTGCTGGATCTCACTCTTGGAGAGCAAGAGAAGATTTCTGTAGTGACAATTCTGGAATTTTGGTTTCGTATACAACTCAGAGACCAAACGAAGCTCAAGAAGGAATCAAAATTTGGATACTTCAGTCCTACTTAGAAGAGGGAACAAAATTATCCGGGGAGAGGGAGGGAGAGAGGGACTTGGGAGGGAGAGAGGAAGGAGAGGGAAAGGGGGGGCAGGATTAGGTATGGGAGGAGATGGGGAGAAGTACAGAGGGTGAGGAAGTTGAAAAAAGGTGTGTAGCAGTGGAGAATGGAAAACTGGGGATAGACACTAGAAAGTCACAACATGTTAGGAAAGCAAAAGGATCCCAGGACCCAACATGGATGGCATTAACTAAACTACCCAACAAAGGGGAGATGGAACTTGTAGAGACCATATCCAATGGTTAGGCATAGCCCCAGTTTGAGGGATGGGGCCACCCACCTATCTCAAAAATATTAACACAGATTTTGTTCCTGTTTAAAGGAAATACAGGGACAAATAGTGGAGCAAAGACTAAAGGAAAGGCCATCCAGAGACTGCCCCACCTGGGGATCTACCCCATATGCAGACACCAAACCCAGACACTACTGCTGATGCAAAGGAGTACTTGCTGACAGGAGCCTGATATAACTGTTTCCTGAGAGGCTCTGTCAGAGCCTGATAAATACAGATGCAAATGCTTGCAACCAAACATTGGACTGAATACAGGGACCCCAATGGAGGAGTTAGGGAAAGGACTGAAGGGGCTGAAGGGATTTGCAACCCCATAAGAACAACAATATAAAACAACCAGACCCCCCCAGAGCTCCCAGTGACTAAACCACCAACCAAAGAATACACATGGAGAGACCCATGTCTCCAGCTGCATATGTAGCAGAGGATGGTCTTGTCTGGCATCAATGGGAGTGGAGGCCTTTGGTCCTGTGAAGACTTGATGCCCCAGTGTAGGATGATGCTAGGGCTATGAAGGGGGACTTCATGGGTGGGTGGGGGGAGCACCCTCACAGAAGCAGGGGAAGGAGTGGGATAGGGAGTTTACAGAGGGAAACCTAGAAGGGGGATAACATTTGAAATGTAAATAAATAAAATAACTAATAAAAAATTTAAAAGAAAAACAAACAAACAAAAAAAAAAACAGTAACATCATAAGATTATATTGTTGTTTTAATCCCAGGTGTGGGGACAAGGGACTGTTTCAAAGCAGCTGACAATGATTTTCTTTGTGATCTAGCAGAGGCATAGTTTTGCCATCTTCAGGTAGTTTCTATGATTGTGTGATATTTGGAATTCTGGGAATGTTTCAGAGGTAATGTAAATGCTAGAGCCCTCAGAGCCAGCCAGCATAGGTGATTGTTGGGGATTGGGCTGTGGATCAGAGAGGGGTTCCAATTTGTCAGTAGTCATACTCAAAGGAAAAACAAGGAGAAATTAAATTCAGATCTCGATCTCTCTCTCTCTCTCTCTCTCTCTCTCTCTCTCTCTCTCTCTCTCTCTTTCTCTCTCTCTTCCTCCCTCCCTGTATCCTTCTTTCTTTCCTATCTAGTAATATGGGGTGAAACTGGGAGGATAAGGGGCGGGGAATAAAGATGAACCCACAAAATAGTAAAAGACCAATTGCAGATGTCTCTCAGCTCCAAGATCTCCTTTTTGCTGGCATAGCTCCATGATTCTTGCCCAGCAGAGCATCATTGTCTGATCTGGAAAACTGCCCTCTGAGGTGTCTGGGTTTCTGAGCAGTCACTGGATCCTGATACTTCTGTTTCCCTTCGAGCACCACCGCTTACATTCATCCTATTTTTGAGACTCTGCTCACCCTGGCTGTGGAGATGATTATGGGCCTCCATCTGGAATCTCTGAGCCCATCATTTTAATCTCATATCAGGGATCTACATAGTGTATCTGAGATATGTGTTCCAGTGAGTCCCAGACTGCACTTTCCACTGCAGTACTAACATGGCTTCAGAAGTCAATATTTTGCACACCTCTCCTTGAAAATAATTGAATATCAATAAGAAGGGGGAAAAAACCCTCAGAACTTCAATTTGTGCAAAACCAAAAGTTCGAATATATAGCTTCCAAGTAGATTAAATATCAATAAATTTGACAATGCAAAACTAAAAGCAATGGAGAGTTTCAGCAAAGAGGGGAAGTCAGAGAATAGGAAACACTGAATCTAACAATGTTCCAGTGTGTGTAACAAATTCCAACTGGAATAGATACGTCAAATTTGAGGTCAACAATTCTGATTTTACTGTCAGTACAAAAACTGAAGTAAGCTCACCAAGTGCATGAACAGAGTGGCCAAGAACATACAGAAGGTAACATAATCCACTCATGTCCTATATTGCCTTTCTGTGGCACTTAAACAAAGAGTTCTATTGTAAAGACCAGCAAGCTAACAGTACTCGTGTGACTTTTTATCTTTCATAAAATAATCTCTTGAAAATAGACCTCTAAATAGTATGCTATTCATTGTGGGTTATTATAAATAACAGAAACTAAAAGGGAAATTACTAAAATGTAGACACTTAAAGAGAAAGATAATTTAAAACAAATTATTATTGCAGTAGAAATAAAATAATGAAAATTTTCAGCTTGCATTCTTTAAATGGTAAACTGTCTGTTGGCTGTGCACACTTCTAATCCCAGCATGTGAGAGGGAAAGTTAGGTGCATCTTTGAGTTTGAGGCCAGCCTGGTCTACAGAACAAATTGCAGGACAGCCAAGATAAATCAGACAAATTAAGGAGTGTATGATGGAGGCTGAATCAAGACTTGTCCACTCATAAAAGTCAAGAAGAATAATATAAAATATTTTCAGACATGTTCTAACAATTCTATGTCACCATGATCAATCACTAAGAGAAGAGGAAGAAATGGGCGAATTCAGATTTAAGCTGTATTTCTGTTTGGAAAAGCACTAAGCCGGATTTGCATGGGAGTTGGATAAAATACACCTCAGAACTTTAAAATAGAGACAGAGGCAGGGGGCTCAGAATGTCTACGTTGCAATTGTGAATTTTTCTTTTTTTGTTCATTAGAGACTTGTATTTCAGGCTAGTCTTGAACTTAAAATGTAACCAAAGTGAACTTGAAACTTTGTATCCTTATGTCTCCACTTCCTGGGAGCTAGGATTAAAGGTATATGCGATCACACCCAGTTTTCTGCAACTAGGCAAGCACTTTTAACAACTCAGCTATATGATATCTTGTAAGGAAAACTAAAGAAAAGCAGACCACATACCCATAAACATTCAAACCTCCCTCTAAGATGGTTTTTGGCATTATGTCATGCTGTAGAGTATGCAGTCAAAAGCAAAGAAAGCTGTACACTAAGCACTATTGAGTTCTCACATAGGCCTTTAAGAAGTGCAGAATTCCAAAAGCCAGAGAGCAGGTTCCTCACTGCACTCTGTATTGTCTGTGGAAACAGCAAATGGACAAACCCTGGACTGAAATGAAGATATTCTACATCTACCCTATCATCAAGAAGTGCTATTAGTAGACAAAACTGAATTACAAATAACTTAACCATTTGTATGAACAATTCCAACACATTTTCAAGGAAGGAGAAATTTTTCAACTCTAAGCAGCATAAAATGTATAGTTCCTAGCCCTCAATCAAATACTAAATTTTCTAGGAGCAAAATATCACTTGAAACAGACTACCAATGTCAACAGTAAGGAGATTAACACATCCTAAAAATCTAAAATTCTTTTTAATAAGCTATTAGCACACAGGGCCCCCAATAGAGGAGGTAGAGAAAGTACCCAAGGAGCTGAAGGTGTCTGCAACGCTATAGGTGGAACAACATTATGAACTAACCAGTACCCCCAGAGCTTGTGTCTCTAGCAGCATATGTAGCAGAAGATGGCCTAGTCAGCCATCATTGGGAAGAGAGGCCCGTTGGTCTTGCAAACTTTATATGCCCCAGTACAGGGGAATGCTAGGGCCAAGAAGTGGGAGTGGGTGGGTAGTGGAGCAGGGTGTGGGAAGGGTATAGGGGACTTTTGGAATAGCATTTGAAATGTATACGAAGAAAATACCTAATAAAAATTTGGGAAAAAAAAAGCTATTAGCAATGACCAAGACTTTAAAGAGTAACATAACTATGATGCGAAAATGTAAAAGAAAAGTAGATAATATAAGGAGAAATTATTAAATATGAAGGGATGAATTAGATGAAACTAATACTATACTAGATCCATTAGAAAGAATATCAATAAAACCAAAGACAGGAGTACAATCTACTCAAACATCAGATCAGAAACAAAGAGGTCTAAAAAACAGTAAAGAACAGAGCCTCTGTGACCTGTAGGACAACAGTATCTAATAAAAAAACGGAAAGGAAAGAAAAAAACAAGGAGACACTATCATCAGAAAATATAAATGGGAGCTGGGCATGGTGGTGCACTCCTTTAATCCCAGCACTCGGGAGGCAGAGGCAGGCGGATTTCTGAGTTCAAGGCCAGTCTGATCTACAAGGTAAGTTCCAGGACAGCCAGGGCTATACAGAGAAACCCTGTCTCAGAAAAAAGAAAGAAAGGAAGGAAGGAAGGAAGGAAGGAAGGAAGGAAGGAAGGAAGGAAGAAAGAAAGAAAGAAAGGAAATATAAATGGAACAAAGAGTAGACAGCTCTGTTCCTTCCAATAGTGACAAACATCCTCGGGGCCAGTCAGAACAAAAAAAAAAAAAAACAAACCACACACCAGTGAAAGTAATATTTCAGAGATTAACAGAGTACACATAATATGCACAAAGGGTATTAAATTTTGCTGTGCTTTTAAAGAGAGAGGAAATTCAAACCAGATAATACTAAGATCAGCCACCTATGTGCATTGTAGAAGGGATCAAATGGGATGTGAGTCAAAGCAGCATTGTCCACAAAGTCTATCCAAGTTGTTTTATTATAGAAATATTCCACATATTCAATACTTTAAATAGACATTTTACAACAAGGGAAAAGCATTTAAAACTTAATGTAAATGAAAGCAAATAATGATCACTACACATTTTATTAAAATGCAAAACACAGTGATGGGGGCATGCAACAACAAATATTATAAAGTGACCTTTGAACACAGCAATGTCCCCTCAAACCATGGAAGAGAAACAACTCTTAACAAATCCTCACTAGCAAGTTTTGGGGGAGGAAGGTATAGAATATTGAGCAAATGTGTTTTGAGCCTAGGTTTTCACTGTGGAAACAGAGCAATACAAATAGATTAGAACACTGAATTAGCGATTTTTTTTTGGTTGAAAATATAAATATGGTATCTTATACACATAATTTCTTACACACATATCAAAGATCAGCTGGTGGAAAGTGTCTAGAAGTTATTACATATTAGTAAAGAGTACTACTGCAACCCAGGTCTTGATTTCTAAGTATCATTTGCTAAAGTAGAAACCAAGAGAGGATCAAAAAAATGTACAAAATAAGTCCAAAAACCGTATTGTGATTAAAATGTGTTCCAAAATATAATGGGGCTGCTGAGTGTGTTGGTGCACAACTTTAATTTGGGCTATCAAAAGATGAGAAGACAGATCTCTGCAAGTTCGAGGCCAACTTGATTTATATATTGAAATCCGGGACAACCTGGACTACATAGTAAGACATTTGTCAAAACAGAACTAAAACTATAATGGGCAAATGTAGAAAGCACACAGACTCAGCTAAAAAGGGTTTTCCTCTGTTGAAATCAGCTTGAGCACCAAAGTAAATAAGGTTATAGATGAATATACAATATTGTAATTAAAATGTATCTACATTCAATAATTATTAAATAATATTGAATGAATCTTAAGAAGTAAAATGCTGTCTGCTGAAATTATAAAAGGAGAAAGAGGTTGATAAAAGTAATTCTTAAAGAATAAGTTAGCAAAATCTATGCTTGTCAAGCATGTATGATTCCCTAGGTTCAAGCCCCAGAAGCACAAACTATGTCATATATATGTTTGTATACATATGGGTAGATACACACAAATACATAGAAGGGTGGGTGGACGGAAGAGAAGGGAGAGGACAACACTAGGATAGCTACATATTTTAAATGATCCTATTTGTTGGTATATAATTGCCATGAGACTGTACATATTTAAAACTGGTCAAGAAAATTAATTCATCCGCTACTTCATGGTCACTGTGTATGAGTGATGGGAAGACAAGTGATGGGTACCTCTCAAAGACACAATACTGAGTCTTTATCGCAACCATCACACTGTGCATTAGTGCTTCAATGTCCTTTTTACTGAAAGTCGGTAAACTTGGTCAGTGCTATCACATTTCCTCTCCTTCAAAGCCCTGGTGGTTCCACTCTTCTGTTGGCTTCTTTGAGTTTTGCTTTTGAGCTTGCAAATGAGATCAGACAGTTTCTGTCTTCCTGCATTTTGCTTATTTCACACTGTCCTACAGATTCATCCACCTCATTGAATTGGCAGATAAGAAATTTAGTGCTGAAGTAAGTAAAGGTAGAAGTGATTTAATTCTATTTGAAAAAAAAATTTCCAAAATAAAAGATATATATACTACTTTATTTAAAAATGATTATTTTAGATTTGCAGGAGATAGCTTGGTTCCCAGACTCCACCGAGACTAGTCTGCACAGGTGAGAGTGTGAACTACAGAAGCTAACAGCTTCTGGAAAGGCTGGAGCCACAGAGCTTCTGAGGCAGCACCCTTTTTGGGCTCCAGATACGTGGGTACCTTCTTTGCCAGAGGAGAGGTGTCCACCCAGCCCAGGAGGGAATTGCCAGAGCATCTACAGGAGATGTCTTGATGCCCAGACTCCACCAAGACTAGTCTGCACAGGTGAGTGTGGACTACAGAAGCTAACAGCATCTGGGACAGGCGGGAGCCACAGAGCTTCTGAGGCAGCCCCTCTTTTCAGGCTCAAGACATCTGGGTACCATTCCTGCCAGAGAAGAGGTGTCTGCCAGGCCCTGGAGGGCTTTGCCGGAGCATCTGTGGAAGACATCTTGGTTCCCAGACTCCACCAAGAATAGTCAGCACAGGTAGAGTGTGGACTACAGAAGCTAACAGCTTCTGGGACAGGTCCTGTTTTGGGCCTTCATCTTCTGCCAGAAGGCAAGTCTGAACACCAGATATCTGTGCACTTTCCTTAAAGAGGAGAGCCTGCCTGCAGAGAGTGCTCTGACCACTGAAACTCAAGAGAGAGCTAGTCTCCCAGGTCTGCTGGTAGAGAATAACAGAATCACGTGAGGAACAAGCTCTAACCGGAGACAACTATAACAACTAACTCCAGAGATTACCAGATGGCTAAAGGTAAACATAAGAATCTTACTAACAGAAAGCAAGACCACTCACCATCATCAGAACCCAGCACTCCCACTTCTCCCAGTCCAGGGCACCCCAACACACCCGAAAACCTAGACCCGGATTTAAAGGCATATCTCATGATGATGGTAGAGGACGTCAAGAAGGACTTTAATAACTCACTTAAAGAAATACAGGAGAACACTGCTAAAGAGTTGCAAGTAATAATAGAAAAACAGGAAAACACATCCAAACAGGTGATGGAAATGAACAAAACCATACTAGACTTAAAAAGGGAAGTAGACATAATAAAGAAAACCCAAAGTGAGGAAAAGCTGGAGATAGAAACACTAGGAAAGAAATCTAGATGTGAGCATCAGCAACAGAATACAAGAGATGGAAAGAGAGAATCTCAGGTGCAGAAGATTCCATAGAGAACATCGGCACAACAATCAAAGAAAATGGAAAATGCAAAGAGATCCTAACACAAAGCATCCAGGAAATCCAGGACACAATGGGAAGACCAAACCTACGGATAATAGGAGTAGATGAGAATGAACATTTTCAACTTAAAGGGCCAGCAAATACATTCAAAGAATTATAGAAGAAAACATCCCAAACCTAAAAAAAGAGATTCCCATGAACATACAAGGAGCCTACAGAACTCGAAATAGACTGGACCAGAAAAGAAATTCCTCCCGACACATAATAATCACAACAACAAATGCTCTAAATACATATAGAATATTAAAAGCAGTAAGGGAAAAAGGTCAAGTAACATATAAAAGCAAGCCTATCAGAATTACACCAGATTTTTCACCAGAGACTATGAAAGCCAAAAGATCCTGGACAGATGTTATACAGACACTAAGAGAACAAAAATGCCAACCCAGGCTACTATACCCAGCCAAACTTTCAATTACCTTAGAGGGAGAAACCAAAGTATTTGATGACAAAACGAAATTCACACATTATCTTTCCACAAATCCAGCCCTTCAAAGGATAATAACAGAAAAAAAAAAATACAAGAACAGAAACCACATCTTGGAAAAAGCAAGAAAGTAATTCTTCAACAAGCCCAAAAGAAGACAGCCACAAGAACAGAATGACAACTTTAACAACAAAAATAATAGGAAGCAACAATTATTTTTCCTTAATATCTCTTAATACCAATGGACTCAACCCCCCAATAAAAAAAACATAGACTAGCAGACTGGCTACACAAACAAGACCCAACATTTTGCTGCTTACAGGAAACCCATCTCAGGGAAAAAGACAGACACTACCTCAGAGTGAAAGGCTGGAAAACAATTTTCCAAGCAAATGGTCTGAAGACACAAGCTGGAGTAGCCATTCTAATAGCTAATAAGATCGACTTCCAACCCACAGTCATCAAAAAAGACAAAGAGAGACACTTCATACTCATCAAAGGTAAAATCTTCCAAGAGGAACTCTCAATTCTGAATATCTATTCTCCAAATACAAGGGCAGACACATTCCTTAAAGAAACTTTAGTAAATCTCAAAGCACACATTGAACCTCACACAATAATAGTGGGAGACTTCAACACACCACTTTCACCAATGGACAAATCAAGGAAACAGAAACTAAACAGGGACACAGTGAAACTAACAGAAGTTATGAAACACAAGGATCTAACAGATATCTACAGAATATTTTATCCTAAAATAAAAGGATATACCTTCTCAGCATCTCATGTTACCTTCTCCAAAACTGACCACATAATTGGTCACAAAACAAGCCTCAACAGATACAAAACTATTGAAATTGCCCCATGCATCCTATCAGATCACCATGAACTAAGGCTGATCTTCAGTAACAACATAAATGTTAGAAAGCCAACATTCACATGGAAACTGAACAACACTCTTCTCAACAATAACTTGGTCAAGTAAGGAATAAAGAAAGAAATTAAGGACTTTTAAGAGTTTAATGAAAATTAAGATACAACATACCCAAACTTATGGGACACAATGAAAGCATTTCTAAGAGGAAAACTCATAGCTCTGGGTGCCTCCCAAAAGAAACTAGAGAGACCACACATTTGCAGCTTGACATTACACCTAAAAGCTCTAGAACAAAAGGAAGCAAATTCACTCAAGAGGAGTAGACTGCAGGAAATAATCAAACTCAGGGGCAAAATCAACCAGGTGGAAACAAGAACTATGCAAAGAATCAACCAAACAAGGAGCTGGTTCTTTGAGAAAATTAACAAGATAGATAAACCCTTAGACAGACTCACTAGAGGGCACAGGGAAAGCATCCTAATTAACAAAATCAGAAATGAAAAGGGAGACATAACAACGGATCACAAATAAATCCAAAACACCAACAGATCCTTCTACAAAAGGCTATACTCAACAAAACTGGAAAACCTGGATGAAATGGACAAGTTTCTATACAGATACCAGGTACCAAAGCTAAATCAAGATCAGGTTGCTGATCTTAACAGTCCAATATCCCCTAAAGAAATAAAAGCAGCAATTAATAGTCTCCCAACCAAAAAAAAAAAGCCCAGGACCAGATGGGTTTAGTGCAGAGTTCTACCAGACCTTCAAAGAAGATCTAATCCCAGTTCTTCACAAACTATTCCACAAAATAGAAGCAAAAGATACTCTACCCAACTTATTCTATGAAGCCACAATTACTCTGATACCTAAACCACAAAAAGATCCAACAAAGATAAAGAACTTCAGACCAATCTCCCTTATGAATATCTTTGCAAAAAAAAACCTCAATAAAGTTCTTGCTAACCGAATCCAAGAACACATCAAAACAATCATCCATCCTGACCATGTAGGATTCATCCCAGAGATGCAGGGATGGTTCAATATACGGAAATCCATCGACTTAATCCAGTATATAAACAAACTCAAAGACATAAACCACATGATCATCTCCTTAGATGCTGAGAAAGCATTTTACAAAATCCAACACCCGTTCATGATAAAAGTCGTGGAAACATTAGGAATTCAAGGCCCATACCTAACCATGATAAAAGCAATCTACAGCAAACCAGTAGCCAACATCAAAGTAAATAGTGGGAAGCTGGAAGCAATCCCACTAAAATCAGGGACTAGACAAGGCTGTCCACTATCTCCCTACCTATTCAACATTGTACTTGAAGTCCTAGCCAGAGCAATTAGACAACAAAAGGAGATCAAGGGGATACAAATTGGAAAGGAAGAAGTCAAAATATCACTTTTTGCAGATGATATGATAGTATGTACAAGTGACCCTAAAAATTCCACCAGAGAAGTCCTAAGCCTGATAAACAGCTTCAATGAAGTAGCTGGATATAAAATTAACTCAAACAAGTCAATGGCCTTTCTCCATACAAAGGATAAACAGGCTGAGAAAGAAATTAGGGAAACAACACCCTTCTCAGTACTCACAAATAATATAAAATACCTTGGCATGACTCTAACTAAGGAAGTGAAAGATCTATATGATAAGAACTTCAAGTCTCTGAAGAAAGAAATTAAAGAAGATATCAGAAGATGGAAAGATCTCCCATGCTCATGGATTGGCAGGATCAACATTGTAAAAATGGCTATCTTGCCAAAAACAATATACAGATTCAATGCAATCCCTATCAAAACTCCAACTCAATTCTTCAACGAATTAGAAAGAGAAATCTGCAAATTCATCTGGAATAACAAAAAACCTAGGATAGTAAAAACTCTTCTCAAGGATAAAAGAACCTCTGGTGGAATCACCATGCCTGACCTAAAGCTTTACTACAGAGCAATTGTGATAAAAACTGCATGGTACTTGTATACTGACAGACAAGTAGACTAATGGAATAGAATTGAAGACCCAGAAATGGACCCACACACCTGTGGTCCCTTGATCTTCGACAAGGGAGCCAAAACCATCCAGTAGAAAAAGGACAGCATTTTCAACAAATGCTGCTGGCACAACTGGTGGTTATCATGTAGAAGAATGTGCATTGATCCATTCCTATCTCCTTGTACTAAGGTCAAATCTAAGTGGATCAAGTAACTTCACATAAAACCAGAGACACTGAAACTTATAGAGGAGAAAGTAGGGAAAAGCCTCGAAGATATGGGTACAGGGGAAAAGTTCCTGAATAGAACAGCAATGGCTTGTGTTGTAAAATCTAGAGAATTGACAAATGGGACCTCATAAAATTGCAAAGCTTCTGTAAGGCAAAAGACACTGATAATAAGACAAAATGCCACCAACAGATTTGGAAAGGATATGTACCTATCCTAAATCAGATAGGGGACAAATATTTAATATATATAAAGAACTTAAGAAGGTGGACTCCAGAAAATCAAATAACCCCATTAAAAAGTGGGGCTCAGAGCTGAACAAAGAATTCTCACCTGAGGTATACCGAATGGCAGAGAAGCACCTGAAAAAAGGTTCAACATCCTTAATCATCAGGGAAATGCAAATCAAAACAACCCTGAGATTCCACCTCACACCAGTCAGAATGGCTAAGATCAAAAATTCAGGTGACAGCAGATGCTGGCAAGGATGTGGAGAAAGAGGAACACTCCTCCATTGTTGGTGGGATTGCAAGCTTGTACAACCACTCTGGAAATCAGTCTGGCGTTTCCTTAGAAAATTGGATATAGTACTACCGGAGGATCCAGCAATACCTCTCCTGGGCATATATCCAGATGATGTCGCAACCGGTAAGAAGGACACATGCTCCACTATGTTCACAGCAGCCTTATTTATAATAGCCAGAACCTGGAAAGAACCCAGATGCCCCTCAACAGAGGAATGGATACAGAAAATGTGGTACATTTGCACAATGGAGTACTACTCAGCTATTTAAAAAATGAATTTATGAAATTCCTAGCCAAATGGATGGACCTGGAGGGCATCATCCTGAGTGAGGTAACACAATCACAAAGGAACTCACACAATATGTACTCACTGATCAGTGGATATTAGCCCAAAACTTAGGATACCCAAGATATAAGATACAATTTGCTAAACACATGAAACTCAAGAAGAATGAAGACTAAAGTGTGGACACCATCCCCTTCCTTAGAATTGGGAACAAAACACCCATGGAAGGAGTTACAGAGACAAAGTTTGGAGCTGTGAGGAAAGGATGGACCATCTATAGACTGCCATATCCAGGGATCCACCCTATAATCAGCTTCCAAATGCTGACACCATTGCACACACTAGCAAGATTTTGCTGAAAGGACTCAGATATAGCTGTCTCTTGTGAGACTATGCCGAGGCCTAGCAAACACAGAAGTGGATGCTCACAGTCAGCTAGTGGATGAATCACAGGACTCCCAATGGAGGAGCTAGAGAAAGTACCCAAGGAGCTAAAGGGATCTGCAACCCTATAGGTGGAACAACATTATGAACTAACCAGTACCACGGAGCTCTTGACTCTAGCTGCATATGTATCAAAAGATGGCCTAGTCGGCCATCACTGGAAAGAGAGGCCCATTGGACACGCAAACTTTATATGCCCCAGTACAGGGGAAAGCCAGCACCAAAAAAAAAAAAAAAAAAAAAAAAAAAAAGGAATGGGTGGGTAGGGAAGTGGAGGGGGACTGTATGGGGGACTTTTGGGATAGCATTGGAAATGTAATTGAGGAAAATATGTAATAAAAATAAAAAATGCTAAAATTATTAAAAAAAATTGCCACACCTGAAGGCAGCCCACATATAAGGACATGGAAGAATCCTTTTGCTGGTTGCATGCTTTCTTTCATTCTAACTGGCAAGTTCATCTATCATGTTTCTGAACCATTCCTTGTCTGGTGTTAGGACCTACTTCTTGAAGACTACAATGTAGACTGAAAACAGGCAGCTCCCTAAGACCTCCCTATGACTCCAGCAACAGACTGGGACAGCTAAGACATCTGACCTCATGGGTTAAACAACTACCAGATCTATAGCATGTCTATTAGGATATAGCCATGTATATAATATCTCATTCCACCAACTCTGGCACTTTACCGAGCCCTGACAAATATAGAGGGATACCTTGGAGACAATGAATAGACACAGGCAGCCTGTGTCTTTTGATTAGAGCATTGAGCCCATATTTATTTAAAGTTATTATTGAAATATGTGGTGATTCCAGTTGTGTTGTTTAATTTTGTTCCTGTTCACTATGTTCTCATTGGCATTTTGTGTGTCAGTAATTATAGTTTCATTTTTTGTCTTTTGATGACCTGTTGGCTGTGTTCATTCTCTTCTTCAACCTGAAATATTGCTTCCAGTATGGTTGTTTTGGTTGGTTGGTTGGTTGGTTGGTTGGTTGGTTGGTTTAGGTTTGGTCTGTTGTACTTTTTAGTCTGTATGTATGATGAAAAGTTATTCTTCTTCTGTCAACTATGTCAGATCGTCTTATTGGATAGATTAGTCTAGGTTGGCCATCCTGGTCTTTTCGGGCTTGAAATGTACTTCTCCAGTTTCCTCTGGCTTACAAATTGTCCACTGAGACATCAGCAGTTGATTTTTTAAAATGTGTCTTTCATGTTTTCTCTTCCATTTTTTTCAATACTCCTTCTTTGTTCTGTATATTTAGTGTTTTAATTATGATATGTCATGGAGAGTTTCTTTTCTGTTCTTGTTGAGTTGGGGTTTAGTGAGCTTCTTGTATTTGTTATGAGTATGTCTTTTCTTAGTTTGGGGAAGCTTTGTTTTGTTTTGTTTTGTTTTTATTGTTTTTTATTAAAGATCTGGTCTAGGCCATTGTCCTGGAATTCTTCTCCACTTATTCTTATAATTTGAAGATATGGTCTTTTGAGAGTCTGTAGTGACAATCTTGGAATTTTAGTTTCTTTTAAAAAACACATAAATATTATGATTATGTTTCTTGTTTTAATCCCAGTTGTGAGATATGAATGAGCTGCTTCAGATTTTTCACAGCAGTTGACTTGTCTCATGCTCTAGCAAAGGCATGATTTTGCCACCTGCAGATAGCTTCAGTTCGTGTATGATGTTTGGAATTCTGGAGATTTTTCAGAGGGTATATAAATGATAGGGTCCCAAAAGGTAGTGGTGGGTTTTTGGTTGGTTGTGGGTTCTTGGTAGATTGCTATTTGGTCAGTATCAATTGCTATTGGTCACAGTTTGTTATGTCATGAACAAAGAAGAAACAAAATGAAGAACAAATTAGATATCCTGACTGAGAAGAACAAACTTGACTCAAGGAACTCGACACCCCCAGTCAGCAGGAAGTATTCTAACATTGACATCACCCCCTTTCCAACCCCTAGACCCCTAACTTTATTTACTGAGCTCTTTTCTCTCCCATCTATCATTTCTCTCTCCTATCTAGTGTTAGAGTGTTGAAAGGGTGGGAGAAATGGGGTGGAGAAGGAAAGAAGAACCCAGAAAGTAGTTAATGTCCAGCTACAAGTATATTTCTACATGTTCCCACATTTCCTACCTGTTCCTTTCCTGTGTTTAAAAACTTGTTTGTATTTTTTATTTCTTTTATCTAGATCCTTTACTTTGTCTTGCAGTCTTGATGGTCTGTCTTTGACTGGATTTATTCTACTTATCAGACTTTTACATAACTATTCCAGTTAGGTTACTGTGTCTTACAGTTCCATCTTTATTTCTGGTCACATTCTCTTCAATATTTCCTTCTATTCAGTATTTATTGAATTCTATTTTTGAATCCTACACTTTCTTTATCATTTATATTAGCCTTATGTTTATGTTTTCTTGGATACCACTTGGGAATTTATTTTCTTTAACTCTACAGAGCTACTTCATTGTGTCATCTTTAAACTCTTGGCATTCTTTGCTGAAATATAGGTTGGTTCCTTTAAATTCTGTGCCCTCTAGTTCATGTAGATAATTGAAGAACATTTCTACAGGAATGATGAACTTGGGAGGACAGATAATGTCATGATTTTCTACATGGTTTGTATTTTTGAAGTGAGATCTGGGTATGTAGACATATTTTTATTAATTCTATATCTGGTGTGGCCAGTGAAGATTGAGACAGAACAAAAGATGTATAATTTGCTTTGAGACTAGAGGTTGGAAATGGCTTAAGTGAAGTGAAATCCAAGTGCACAGAAGTCTGGACTACTGTGCAGGATGTGATGTCTGGTTCAAGCTTGGAATTTGGAGGTAGATCCAGGGGGTAGATTTGATGCATGGTGAGAGGATCAGGTCGACTCACCCAGCTAGACTCCGGCAATGAATGTACAAACGGTGGGCCACATAGTTTCTTGATTGGTGTGCGAGGGCCCTGTGGGGTTGGGACAGGCAGAGTTTCCAGGTAGAAGCCTAGAGGTTGTGAACAGTGCAGACAATGGTGGCCAGACTGGGTCAGGATCATCACACTCACCAACCTATATCCTGGTAAAGGATCATATTCCCATTTGCTAGACCAGCGGATTTTGCATATATAACATTTTAACATTTCTTCACCCATGTATTAAAAGCAAACTATTTTTCTTCAATGTTTAGATTTCTTCTTTTAAAGTACTGTAGGAAATTTTGAATATGAAAACTATACCTGTTTGTATTCAAAACAAAATTAAAGTTTACAAATTTCATTTTTGTCAATTGTTTCTATAGGCAAACAAGGTCAAACTTATTATTTTCATAAATGTAATTTAGTAAGTTTCATAAACACTAAAATTCTTTTACTTAACATAACGAATGGGTGATGATGGCATGCATAATGCAGTTTTCACAAATGAAGGAAAATATAAGTTCATATTTCTGTATTCAAGAGAAATATGAACTAACTCAATAAAGATGAGCAATATTAACCTTAAGGAGTTAATCATGGGAGTGAATGAGGAAAGATAGTATAATTACCAGTATATGAAGGTAGTCATTAAGGTGAACCAAGCCACATAATATAGTTTGCAGTTTAATGTAAACAAAAGCCAAAGTTCCCATAGCAACACAAACTTTTTTCAAATGTATATGTACTAAGCTTTGGGTTATTACTTAATGTTCTAAATTTATAGATTCTAATGCATACACATAATTAGGTCATATCAACCTGATTCTGAAAACAATAAAATTTATGCATTAAAGTCACATGCATTTTGATTTGCAAGATTCCTACTTCATTTTCTAGATAGTTGACATGCCCTCAAATTGTGCTGGTTTTTCAAGACATTGTCATGAAACCATATTTTTGGATAATACTGTTTGTAATCATTCTTGCTGCTCTTGCTGTAAAGGTAAACTTGTATGTTTTAGGATACCTATATGGTCTGTCAAGTTCAGTTTTAAGAATGTTGATCATTAAGCCTACTGGTGTTGACATATGAAGTTACATAAAGTTTAGATAAGTCAGGGTAGCCAAATGTTATTGAACTTTCTTTAGTATGTAAGCCAACCTAGGGTTGATCCCAAGCACCTCAATAGATAAGACAGCAGTAAACCTGGGAAATAAAACATCTAGCTCTAAATCATTTATTCATATAAGCAGTAAAATAGAACATATAATAAAACTATATTTTACAAGACATATACAACTACATTGATATTCATTCTATAAGGAATTTTTCTATAATTCTAGCTCAAATAATATGCCCCATTTAAACTGAATCTATATCATTGTTTTTATGTATAGGAGTGCTTGTCTGTATGTATGTGTATATATAGATAGATGTATATAGATATATATATATACACACACATATATATATATATTTGTATATATACACATACACACACACACACACACACACACACACACACACACACACACACACCATCTCTTTCCTTGGTGATACAAGCCAGAAAGGGCAATGGATACCCAAGGATTGGAGTTAGAGATAATTGTGAGGTACCATATGGGAACCAAGAAACAACTAAGGTCCTCTGTAAATGCAGCAAATGCTGTTAAACACTGAGCCCTCTTTCCAGCTCCTTAAACTCAATCTTTACCTTGTATTTCTTCTTTGGAGAGTAAATGGAACCAATTAAACATTTATGTTTACAAAATGCTTTCTAATGGCTTCTATTGTAATATTTGTGAGGATTTTTATGAATGTGCTAAGTGGATGATAAGGACAATTACTTGTACTTTGCATAAGGAGCAAGAAGTGAACATATAAGAGCATAGCAGTGACAATTAGCAGTGTCATCGGATATCAGTCTAGCATTGTTCATAGCAGGTGGCAAGAAAATATGTATTTTAGTTCATATTCATGCATGCTACTTATCTATATAAAAACTCAAGCATTTTGATTAAGAATTTAAAACTAGATGCTTACCATATTCAGGAATATCTTATCGGTTGACTAGTTCAAAGAGAAAATGTTTTGTTTTACAGATTTAAAGTATTGGCAGGAGACTTTGTTCACTGTAAAATGCAGTCTAAATATGGTTTAGTTGTACTCATTTATCTGTCCCTAATTTCAATGCTCTCAAATTTTTATTTGTCTCCTTTGGGACTATATTATAATGTAGTTGAATTCTCAATCACTAAATGTAGGTTAGTTCTGAAATCTCAAAATTAAACTATATTGGAATTTAAACTATCTATGGATTATAACTGAGCATTTGATGAATGGAAGATAGTATTTTCTTATAATTTGAAAGGGTAGAATAACAACCTATAACTGATAGTGGCCTTTGCATAACAGACAGATATACAATAGTTTGTAAGTTAAAATGTGTTTAATACATATACAAAATCAAAAGATACGAAAACAAAGATGAGAGTTAAAATTCTATTTCATTTAAATTTGAAGAAATAATATTTATAATAGCATAATTAATATTTTGGATTTTTCTAGCAGGTACAGAAATGTCATTGTGGTATGAATATAAATTGTTTTGTTCATGTTGCTATGAAAATACACATTTGGATATGTAAATTTCAAAGGAAGGATGTCCGTTTCCAGGGGAAAACCATCCCTTTTAAAGACAATAATATATATTCAAGCTTTCCTTCATGAAGGTAATATTTCTTGTCTGAGTCAACATACTCTACCATTTTTAAACTTTTCTCATCATATTTTTGACAGCAGGTTTTCTAATTTTGACAGCTTTTTAGAAGTAATTTTAACAGCCGAGTGATTTCTCTTCTAAGCAAAGTCAGATTATGTGAAATGTCAATGCAAAAACTATAGACTTTGACACATAACCATTTTACTTGAATTTACTTATTAATTTTGCTTGATATTACTAATAAAATGTAAGTGCTTAGCTAATTGTATTTCTTTCTGAAATATTTTAATAGTATCTGAAGGGGTATTCTTTTCTACAAAGCTTCTACTTGCATAATCAAAGAGGAGGGGAGAGTATTACATGGCTAGGAAGACAACAGGCAATTGAGAGATGGAGTACTGTGGAGACTGTAAATTGAGTGTGCAAGTCTTCCTTGTCCTTAACTAGTAGGAAGATAGACATTAATTCCCTGGAGGAAACACACTCTCTTTTCTTGACTCAAAATCCCTGGAACCATTTTAACTAAAAATCAACGAGCAAACTTGGGAAGTAGGAGGTTGGGAGGACCCTGCAGAATGCACCAGAGACCTGGGAGGTGAAAGAATATCGGGACTCAAAGGGAAGGACCTTAGATGAAATGTCTGACAGTAGGGAGAGGGAACTTGTAGAGCCCACTTCCAACAGAAAGACAGGGCATCAAGTGAAGGATGAGGTTGCCATCCCACAGTCACAACTCTGACCCATAGCGGTCCCTGTCTGAAAGAACTTCAGGGACAAAAATGGAGAAGAACCTGAGGAAAAAAAGGTCCAGCAACAGGCCCAAAGTGAGATCCAGCTCAAAGAGAGGCCCCAAGGCCTGACACTATTACTGAGCTAGGGTGTGTTCACTGCCCTACAAAAGACCCATCAAGCAGCTGCACCCAACCAATGAACACAAGCTGCTGGCCCCAGTGGTTGAATTAGGGAAAAGCTGGAAGAAGCTGAGGAGAGTGACCCTATATGAGAACCACCAGTCTCAAATAACCTGGACCCCTGAGATCTCTCAGACAATGGACCACCAAGCAGGCAGCATACACCAGCTGATATGAGGCCCCCCAACACATATACAACAAAGGACTGCTGAGTCTGAGTTCAGACAGAGAAGATGCACCTAACCCTCAAGAGACAAGAGGTCCAGGGGAATTTAGAGGTCTAAAGGGGTGGGGGATGGAGGGTAGGGACATACTCGTAGAGACAGGGTGGGGCATACAGGAAGTATGGAATGTGGAACAGTCAAAGGGTGGACCAGGAGGGAAATAAAATCTGGAGTGTAAAAAAAAAAAGAGAGATATTAAATAAAAAGAAGGAATATTTTTAAAAAAACAAAAACAAACAAACAACAACAAACTATTAACGTTTTTAGTTAAATTGACCCATCAAATATCCTCAATACTTCATTTCAGTGTTTCAGGATGTGAAGTATTATCTCTAAATATAAAGAGATTATCAAGTCAATGGCCATCTTAAAAGATTCTCTCATGTCATCTACTTCCTGCTTGCTTGATTTTGACATTGGAAATTGAGTTTTTCCAAAGAGTAAAATAGATAATCTTAAAAGGTTAAAGTAAATGGTAGGATTACAAAGCAAATTCTTGAGCTGTTAATCTATAATGTTGCTTTATATTGAGTCTAAGGATTAATAAATACAAAGCACATGTGCCATTCTTGAGCTGTATCTCTATCACCAAGGAGCTCATTGTAGTCAATGATCCACCAGTAAGAATGAAATAGCATTTGATCACTACTCTATGTGAAATAAAAACCTTATCTAATTTATGTAAAAAGACATACTAATATAACTACTTCTTTTAAATGGGTCTGGTGAACTGTCTCCCTAAGTAAAGACATCTGCCACTAAACCTGATGACCTTATTTTGATCACTGAAGTCCCATGTTGAAAAAGCAGAAGTTCTGCACATTATTTGACCTCAACATGAGCATTCTGGCATTCACTCACTGACATACATTAGCAAACTTAGGCAATTAAATTAGTAAAATAAATTAATGTGATAATTTGTATAAATGGCACTAAGGACAGAAATCTCACAATCAACTCAGTAGGTTCAGAAAAGTCATTTTATAGAATATAAAATGCTTTTATGATAAGAATACTACAAAGCATAAAGCTGGAGGGAGCATGCTTCAATGGAATAAAGGCTGTATGTGACAAATTCACAGTGAATAATATCCTAAATGGAGAATACTATTAAAATCAGGAATAGGGCAGGAATGCCACTATTCACACTCCTTTTCAATATAGTTTTGAGGAACTAGTCGGAGAAACAAGGCACGATGAGGAAATCATGGGTATAAAAATGGGAGAAGAAATAAAAGTATCCACAATCATAGAAAATATTATGTTATGGATAAGATATCCCTAAAATGTGACCAGAAAATTTCTAGAAACAATAAATAATTTTACCAAGGTGGCAGGAAACAAAAATCAAATTCCAAATATCAGTAGTCGTTCTATGTACTATCAACAAATATATGAATCAAGGGAGCATGAGTACATTCTCATTTACAATAGCCTCAAAGATTATAAGACACCCAGAATAAGCCTGACCAAGGCCATAACAGACATCTACCATGATTTAGTCTTTTGATAGTATCTTGTATTTCCTGACTATTCATTTACTGTGGGTTTTTGTTTGTTCATATTTTTTGCTTACTTCAACTCTGTCCTCTATCTTCAAATCCTGATAGCCCAGCTTTTCCCCTTTTTTTTCAATTTTTTATTATATATTTTCTTCATTTACATTTCAAATGCAATCCCAAAAGTCCCCTATACCCTCCCACCCCTGCTCCCCTACCCACCCACTCCCACTTCTTGGCCCTGGCATTCCCCTGTACTGTAAAGTTTGCAAGACCAAGGGGTCTCTCTTCCCAATAATGACAGACTGGGTCATCTTCTGCTGCATATGCAGCTAGAGACACGAGCTCTGAGGGTACTGGTTAGTTCACATTGTTGTTCCACCTATAGGGTTGCAGACCCCTTCAGATCCTTGGATACTTTCTCTAGCTCCTCCATTATGGGCCCTGTGTACAATCCAATAGATGACTGTGAGCACCCACTTCTGTATTTGCCAGGCACTAGCATAGCCTCACTCGAGACAGCTATATCAGGGTCTTTCCTGATTCATCCTACTTATAAGGCTTTTCCATGAGTGTGATCATTGGGATACTGAGTTCTAAATTCCATCTTCATTTCAGCTTGTGTTCTCATCAACATTTCTCATTATTGAACATGGTTTTCAAATCCTGAGTTATCTTTATAATTCCATTCAGTTCTATGTATTTGTGTTTTCTTGGATACCACTCAGGTGCTACAATTGTATTGTTTTCTGCCTGGATTCCAATGAAGAACAATCAAATTTTATCAAATAATCCAAGTAATTTAAAGAAGATACTTCATTGAACAGCTATTCATCAGTTGCTGTCTTATTGCCCATAACATAGCTGACACATTCGCTGGAACAGCCTGTTTATAGCTATACCTCTTTCACAGTATTCTCAAATATTTTAATATATACCTTATTCTATCAGAAAGTTTTAAAAGTGAAATCAATAAACTCAGAAGACAGATCCCATTTATGAATGAGACATGTCATTCAATACTAAAAGAGAAGAAAGTGGCCACCCTGTCATTCCCCCTAAAGATTTTCTATTCTTCACTTATATGGCTTTGATTATGTATCTTATTTCCCATCAAAGGAAGCATTGCTATTGTCCATGGTAGCAAAAAAGTCATGTTATCCCATATTACATAGGGAAGGGTAGCCATATTAAGTTTGCTTTCCCAGATAGTCCACCTGCAGACAGACGAAATTTGAGTGCATGTCTTATCATCAGTCTTAGAGACCATACTCTCCAACTATCTGGTTCAGTTAGTTCTTCATAGAGTGGTAATTGTCACGCCTTTCTTTCATGGAAAATACAAACAAATGTCTACTTACCTCAGTCAGTAGGGCACCAATGACGAATGAAAGAAAGAGTTCCATCAAAGTCATAGTCTGGTGAGTCAGTGTGTTTATGAGGATCATTGCAGTAACATGAGTGAGGAGTACCTTACAGGAGTCCTCTGAGTCCAGTACATGTGCATCACTGAAAGCCTACCTTTGCATGAGTAATGACTCATCAATGCACAAACCATGAAGTTTCCTGCTCAAACTCCTCTATTTAGCACTTGTTTGTTATATTTGGGGTGAGGTCCTGTGAATCTTCTACTGAATTCCCTATGCTATATAAATTTCAGCAAATTGCTGAGCTTTAGTTGACATCAGATTGAAATGAAGATGTGTTAGGGAGATATTGAAAGAGGTGGAGAAAAAAGGGTATATGTCATAATATTTTATTATACATAAATATGAAGTTCTCAAATGATGAGAAATTATAATGCTTTTAAATGAAACAAAAAAAACTATTATAAAAAAGAAATACTTGGAATATGAATTCCTTGAATTGAGAAAGAATTTTAAACAAGAAAATAAAAGAGCACCTGATGTGCTAACTTAGGAGGGTATGGGAAAAGGCAAAAGGGTCTCTCTCAGATCTAAAAAGTTTAAAGTATCATAGAAAGTCAGACATGTGAAAAAATAAAGCAGTCAAGAAAGATAAGTGATAGAATCAGATACAGCATATATCCACAAAGGGAAATATGACAAAAATGTGTGTGAAGGCAGATTTCCCAAGGAACAAAGTCATAGAAAGCCAAATGCTGTGCTATTCAACTTGTAGGAAGCTTTAAGTCCCAAGCAACAGTTCTCAGAATGCATAAAGAATTAAACAGTTAGGTGGATTAAAATGGAAGGTTTTTTTTTCGATGAGTGAACAATTATTCTCCAAGATTATGGTATGTACATTTTCTTATTACAAGGAAATACAATTGGAGCTGATGTGACCAACAGAAAGGCAAGGGCCACAGTACTGGCCACAAGGCTGTCAGAACATCAGAGACAGGTACTCCAGACTAGACCAGGCCAGGGTCCTCCTTGGACCTGAACAAACCCCAGTGACATGAACCAACTAGGCAATATCTTTGCGAATGCAGAGATGTGCAGCAACAGCAGAACTTCAGGATGAAAAAGCCAGGTGACTCCTAAGAAATGACTGTCTATCGTGGAAAGCTGTACCTCACATTACTCTCACATTACTTTGGTGAAGTGCTGCTTCACCAAAGAGTGCTTTTGTGAAACAATTGATACTGTTGTAGATCCAATTTATGCTGTATTGGACATCACTAATAAGTCACTTATTATCTCTTTAGCCATCTAAGACCAGTTTTCACTTGATCATAGGAGACAGTGATGGCCCTTTAGTTATCTTGCCCATCTACAAAAAGAAAAGTATATATATATATATATATATATATATATATATATATATATACATACATATATATGTGTGTGTGTGTGTACGTATATATAGTGTGTATATATGCATATATATAGTGTGTGTGTATATATTTGTATAATGTGTGTGTATATAGGTATGTGTGTATATATACATATAGAAGTGTATATATACATATATGTGTGTGTATATGTATGTGCGCATGCAGACACACACACACACATACATATGTATATATATATGACAGATTGGCTATAGCTATTTTTCTTGGGTCAATAGATATTTGTTTATATCATTATAAGAAGAGTTATTCAATATCATCCCACTGTTGCTGGATATATAAAGAGATTTGTTTTAGATCTTCTTTTTGTAACTCTATCCATTCTTCTTTGTTTCTTAAATTGAGTTCCACCATACAAACTCATAGGTTATAAAGAAAAATATTTTAATTATTTATCAATCAATGCATTTACTGTGGTAAATTGGAACTGAAACCACTAGAAACAACATCATGATTATCTAATTTACAGAGAAGGAACTTAAGGACTTACTCTACATTTACCATGTCCATTGTTTAATGTTATTCCCCAAAACTTTGGACCCCTGCTACTCTGTATATTGGCTGATCAAGCTTTTGAAGCACTGAAGGAAGCTATCAGTCAAGCATGCAGAGATAATCTGGAGTTTGAAGTGCATACTTCTTCAGCAACAGTAAATTCTACCCACAGAAACTGCAAGAAACTCAAAGGAACAAGAAACCACAAGGTGGAATATGATAGTATCTATAGTATCAACTTGGATTTTGTCTTTACAGTTCCACTTAATGCCTCTTCAGAGGCTCTGGGAAAACAGTTTGCCCTTACTATAAATCAACATCACCTGGCACCATCACCTTTCGGAGGCTCTTTAGTGTATGCTTCTGCCATCTCAGCACCCTCATGCTGCATAACTGAACAGTGAAGTTCTGTCTCCAGCTTGAGGTATAACCAGTACACCTAAGGCCATGGATATGAGAACTGAACCTGGAAAAACACCATAAACGCTATTGTTTGGGTGCAGGGAACCTCATCTCAGGCACATTCTTCTAAAGAGGGTTCTGTGAAATGCACTTTCAGTTTTATATCCTGGATGATACTGGTACAGCCTCATTCTCCAGGAGTCTTTCTTATTATCCCAGTACAGTGACCATGGTTTATTTTTAATGGCACTTGGCATTAATCTCTTTAATAATTATAGCCACTGTGTCTGCACCTGTGTTGTCTGCCGCACTTCTTGTCGAACTACGTGTATTTTTTTACATTGTTTTGCACTGCTGTTTGTTCTGAGTTCTCACTATCATTCTAGCTAAAAGCCATGGGCCATAACAGAGATAAGCCTGGATGCTGTGCTACCAAACTAATTAGTCCATTTTTTTAAAATTCACCCTCAATACAATCTTTAGAACATAGGCATAAAATAGTTGCATTATTTACCAGAATGTTACATGAGTGTCCTCTAGCCTGGTTTCCAATTGAGTCTCTATTCTCATCTGACTTTCCAGAGCATAGTGTGTCATCAGCACATCTATGGCATTCTTGTCATTTGAACCATCAGAAGGGGCAGTAAAAATCTTATAATGACATTCCTCAATAGGTAAAGTGCTTGTAGTGTAAGTGGGGGCAACTGAGTTCTGATCACGTTAACCAATGTAAAGCCAAGCATTACAGGATGAGAGGTGGCAACAGGGGAAGTCCTGAAAGCTCATGGGATAGCTAGTCTGGCACATGCTGCAGTAAATAAAGAAACCTTGTCTTAAATAAGATAGAAGGTTAAGACCAAAAATCAGTGCTGGCTTCTGGCTTCTACAGACACATTATAGTATGAATATGTCTGTACATATGCACATAAACACACAAACATGAATACACAGAAGCAGGGAGGGAGGGAGGAAGAGAGGGTATGGCTGTTAATTATCTCTTTAGAGCATTCTATGAATTACCTAATTTAAAACTCCAAACTTTTCCACATTCAAATACAAATCATTTTCAAAAGTCCTCAAATTTTGGTCAGTAGATGACCTCATACCAGGCAGCCAAAATTTGATTTTGTGGGGAAAATAAAAATAAATTTATAAAGGTCATAAATATGCATAGAAGTTGTGGAATTAAACATGAAAGGAACTACCAAGAATTGGGGAATAAATATAATGAAAATACCTTGCATGCATGCACTAAAACTCTCAAAGAATTATTAAATATATTTTATTTTTTTAAAGCCTACAGATGATGTGGTCAAGCTTAGCACATGAGTGCCCACTCCTGGTACCAACATTATGCATTAATTATTTTTCTTATCAGTTTAACAAAATTTTTAACAGAAGCAGCCTATGAGATGAAACATTTGAAAGACATGGTTTCAGGATCTATTAGGTCATCTAGTGAGGAAGGAGTGGTGTCAAGAGCAGTTCTTAGTGACAGAAACTTGAAGTTATAGTTACTCCTGCCACAATTAGAACAAGAGTACAAAACAAACTGGAACTAGAGCTAGTCTCTAAATCTCTATCCTAGGCAGGACACAGATGAAAGGCCAAAGAACAGTTCACCTATCTCAAGTTTAGTGACTAGTAAGTTTGGAAGATTGCTTACAGTATTTAAATGACTCCCAGACATATCCACGACTAATAATACCACCTCAGCATGTGTGATAATTCATGAAAGCTGCATTCCTGAAGCTCCCTGACTCATTTATGAGCAGTTTAGTGATCAGATTTGAACCTGAGGGAAGGGTTTTGAAAGTCTTATGACTTCAAGCAGCATTCTGTGCCTTGTAAATTTTACTTACTTCCCGAGTCTTATGAGCTCCTTTTCCCCATAGGAATGAAGCAGTTCCACAACACCAGTGCCCTTCCTCTAGCTCTTAGGTTCTTTCCGATCATAAAGTAGTTTGCTGTAGACATAACATTCATACCACTATTGTTTTGGGCCTGGCATGTTGGTACAATAGAAGGCAGAATCTATAGCCAATAAGGAGTGTAAATGAAAATTATCCTCCAGGAGCCTGTATAGTAACTTCTGGCCCTTTGAAGCAAACCTGCACAAAGGAAACTTCCATCTCAATCCCACGATGGTTTTGTCAGTGCCTACCAATCAAAGCATGAGTGTCTTCATAAATAGAGACTCACCAGGTAGTTCTGGCCTAAAGCTAATCAACAGCACCAGCAAGAATCTCTATAGCCAACATCTCACCCCTGAAAATGAGACACTTCACTCAACAATGTTATGATTCCTGGGAATGCATGCTCCTACTTACACGGTTTTCAGGTCACTGATACTAAAAATATCCCCTTCCGCACAATTATATTACTCTAGGGAAAGGGGTTATGAATCTTGAACTTTTAGGAAATTTCTGGAGCTCTTAAGTGTGTTTGCCTCCTGGATCTTACAGGATTCATCAAATCCTGAATCCCGAGTCTCTTTCCTTCCTCTGAGAAGGAAAAGTCAAATTTAGGATGAATAGCCTTGTTGTATATTTTGTAAGGAATTTGGGTTTTATATTAAATGGAATAAAAAATCAGTAAGGGTTTCAACAGGAAAAAAATGATATCTAGTTAAAAATGAACACTGATGTATTATTAATAAGGGGTAAAAGTTAAAATATTTGGGATATATCTCATTTAGTAGAGGGTTTGCCAAGTGTACACTTGGCCCCAGATTCTATACCCAGCACCACATAAACTGCACATAGTGACACATATCTTTAATCCCAGGACAGGATGGGTTGGAGGCAAGAGAACCCTAATTCAAAACCATCCTTGCCTACCAAATAAGTTCAAGAGTAGTCTAGGACCCATGAGACCATGCCTCAAAGAAATAAAAAGAGAAAGAGAATGAAAAGAAACAAATGAATAGCAGAGGCTACCAAAAAAGCCAGACGAGATACTGGATCACTATGATTTAGATTGTGGAAATAACGCTGGTGAAAAGGAAATAATTTTGGGATACATTCTAAATTACACACCAACAAAGGTTCTTGATCATTCAGGCGGTATACATGAAAGACCATTAGCATGGAACCATTAACAGTTCTAAGGGATTTTTGGATCCTCCGGTTAGAATAATGAAGTTACATGTCCCTGTTGAAGAATAAGTTGTGGAAAGAACATTCTAAATATGGTAAGCTTAAGATGTATATTCACTACCCAACCAGAAATATGTTATGTGTAACTCAGAAAGGAAACATGAACTGCTGATTCATATGTATGTATTACTTTATAGAAATATATGCATAATTTTACAAATTGTTATATTTTCATATTTATATAATGCATGCTTATCTATATATTATTATATGAATATATGCTTACATATTACATAAGTATAAAAATGGCAGTTAAACCCTCGAGAGGAAAATGGCCAGTAAATTAATTGTTAGTGATAGGGTGAAAGAATTGATGTAATTACCAATCCTAGGGAGAGTGAAATATTCAGAAGTCAATGAGTTTGCTGAGCTACATTTATCTTAGTACTTGGGAAGAAGAAACAGGAAATTTTGATTTTGGGGAGTGCTGGGATACAGAGCAAACTTTTAAGAAAAAGTGGAGAAAGACAGAGATAGGGCAGGGAGAAGGAGCTGCTGCTGCCAGAGAAATTTGGAGAAAATAACAAAGCCTGAGATAGTGCACCACAAAAACAATAAACAAAAAACAAAAACAGTACTGCGATCTTTCCATCATGGAGGTCAAGTAAAGACTGGCCAGCTGGAGCTACAAAGTGAAGCCCTGCAGCCAAAAAAAGAAAAAGAAAAAAAAAAAAAAAACAAAGAAAGAAAGAAAAGAAAAAATGTTCATTCTATTTCATTGACATAAGTTGTTGATCTCTAGATAGAATATTAAATTTAATATAAATTTAATAAATATAAATTTAATATAATATAATTAGGTAATATTATATCAGCTACTGTGAAACACTGATGTTCAAACAGATATTGTGAAGCATTACACAAGAAGCTAAAACCAAATCTAATAATCTAATCCAAGCAAGAGCAATAGTGAATATGCATGCCTTTTAATCTCTATTGACTAGCGACTTCGATATCACTTTTACCCTTACTAATGCCAAACGCTCTACTTAACTGTGATCATAGAAGACAAGACATTACAACGATAGATAATAAGCTAGGAACTGAGAGAGGGTGGGGAATTGGTCATTAGGTGTAATGACATGGAGCTGAAGGGCAATATAGATCAGGCAAGTTTCAGTTGAGATCTGGAGCTAAAAAAAAATTGTTTGGAATGAATTCAAGAAAGAAAATTACTGGAGAAACCAGAGGCAACATGGAGAAACTTTTTCTTTTTAATTTTGCTGTAGAGAGAGCGAAGGTACTGCAAAAGAACGAAGAGACAGGGGAAGTGGAGTTTAAAACAAGGTTCGCTAGAAATAGAAGAAATAGCAGTATGTTTACAAGCCGTGAAAATTCTGGTAGAGAGGAAGATACACATAGTATGAGAGAAGAAAGAATTGTGGCGACCCTATCCTAAAGTTGCAGGAGAGGAATTGAATCTAGTATGCAAGTAGCAAATTAGCTCTTCTAAGGGCACAGCGATAGATTCCAAGTAAAAGACAACTAGTGTTGTGTCAGCACATCTTCAGGCCAACGTGGGAGCTCATGGAAAGCTCCTTCTGTGTGAGCTGCTCTTAGTGAAGTAGAAATTGCAGTCATTGACTGAGACGAAGAGGAGAAAGTGCTGAGATTTGAATAGCGAAGTTGTAAGAATAGTCTTCCAAATCCTATGGGTGTAAAGGAAGGTACAGCATGGTTACCACTCAGCATAAGGAAACTGAGAGGTCGGTTACCAAACTTCAGAAGAAGACAGCATGACTTTGTACTTTGTTCTCCAACTGCACTCAATGAAACGCAGAGAAACGCAGTGATTTAACAACTGTGCTGTTCGCGGGTGAGCACAGTGAAGCCGCAGAGGCCGGAGGGTGAACAGTGTTCACGGCAGTGATTCTCTGTTGATGGAAACTCTGTAGAAACTCACACCAACTTAAAACCAAGATGTGTTCTTATGCAATCTTTATCTCGACCACTGATAAGTTTTACAGTGCACCTTGGCAGCACAGGGAAAAACACAAAGGTTTACAGGAACCTTTCCATTGTTGGTTCTACAAAAGTTGCCTTTAATTTCTGCTAGCCTTTAAATGATACCATTTAAAAATCACAGTCTTCCATTATCTACAGATGAATTGTGATATGGGATTCTCCATAATAGGAGAAAGTTAAAAAGAACAAAAAAACTTAAAATCTAACAACCAGTAATACTAAATTACCCCTGAGTGCACACTATTTAGTTCCTCATTATCTTAATTGTTTTCCAGTAAAAGTGAAATGTGCAATATGCAAATTAAATAATATTATGTGTCAGGGTTTGAAAGAAATATTCATTTAACATCAGAAGAGATTTTTTTCCCAGGAAATCTTGTTCATTTATTTTGTGAGAAATTTTGTTTGTCGTTATTTGTTCAAAACATAATACAATTGTGAGACCCAGTGCCTGCTGGCAAAGTTGGAATAGCTGTCAGCAGGAAATGGCAAACTAATAATAAGTGCTGGTAAAATATTTATATTATAGTTTACTGGGAAACTGAATGTAGTTTTGTATTTCATTACTGCTTGAGGCAGTACACAGTAGCATTTTTGTGCTCCAAAATAAGTGGATAGAATTCTAAATACTATGGTAACTTATCTTTCAGCTATCTGCTGGGGGAAACAGGAATTAATAATAAAAAACCCTTTTAGTGCTTGAAATACAAGAAATTTTAAACAAGGTCCATAGGGCAGTAATTAGCACCATCTCACACTCGGTGTTATTGGACACTAGGCTGCTGGATCAACCACTTCTGTATGTGGCCTTGTAATTTAGCTCCAGTTCATAATTTTCAATAACAGAGCTATTCACCAGGGAGGGGTGGTCTTAAGCCACCGGAGGACTCAGAAGTCTGGTGATGTTCAAGTACAGCACTGTGTTTATGTACTCCCCAAAGTGTATCAAAGCTCAGATCCAGAGAAATAAAAGAAAAGTCAAACAAAACAAGCATTAGACTGCGTAAAATAAGGTATGGACAAGGTAGACAGGTGAGGCATTGTTTAGGTGGCTGAGGTAGATCAATATCTATTCTTGCAAGCCAGGAATCCTGCCCGCTTTCCTCAGGAGCTGTGCAGATCATCTTACGGCTTGCAGACAGACTGTCGCCTAACGCCAACTGACAGACAACCTAGTTCACCCTGTAAAAACCATACCCATCCTCTGTCTTTGTGATTCACTGTGTGGGGAGAGAACATATAACTGCCCACATAAAATAATGCCAGATTGGCTTTACCATGCTCCAATTCCTCTTCATTAACTTAGTTTTAAAAGACTCACTCCTAATTTCTCTTTCATCTCTGATTTTAAACTGTTCAATAAAGTGTAAGTAGATTATTACGTGTGTGTGTGTGTGTGTGTGTGTGTGTGTCTATGTCTGGTTGGGTTTAATGGAGAGGTAACAAAATTTACTCAAAAGTAAATAAACTTAATGTCTGACAACTAATAATCATTAAGTAAATATCAGCCAATATCATTTTTCCCTCATATTAGTTTTGCCTAACAAAAGGATTTACATAAAATGAATTAGAATCAAGAAATAGATGTATATAATTATTTGTAACTCATGAAACAAAGGTGTAAAATTTCACCCATCCTGAGAGAATTTCAGTGTGCTGGTGATAGCTGAACTTGGTCTCAGAAAGAAAGTCTGATGTCTGCATTTGGGCAGAGAAATGTGTATTTGCCTTGTTCTAGTAAACTACAAGTTCCTACCTAACCTTAAATAATATATTGTGTTTCTTGTACTGCACACTACTTTAATCCTAATGGGAAAAATCAAAATTATAAATATTTCCTAAAAATATCATACTTCAGTGAAAAGTAGACAGTTAATAAATTTATTCTTTAATTATATCAAATTTAGACTATGACGATTTCTATGCATATTAATCACATGGCTATTTTATATTTACATGTATTGTTTTACTTTTATCATTTACTTTACAACTTTAACAAGCTGGGATGTTAACTTTTAATGTTAACATAAAAGTGATAGAAATTGCTACAGCAGAGCCCTGTGTAAAGGAGAGATTACAATAAAAGCCGCTGAGTGCAGAAAAATGCTATTTGAAGACCCCACAGTACTCTTAATTTTGTTTTAATAGATCAAATAATAATGCCATCTGAATGAGAAATTCTGATTTAGTAAATCAAATTAATAAATGAGGTACTTTTCATATGTATTCTGTTGAGTTTGACATTTACCGAACCTAAAAGTTTTCTTAATTGTGAAACCTATAAAGGCCAAGTTTTTCTTATTTGTATGTCAGATTTGTCCTTTTGTAATTTTCCATCATGAGTTGACCAATAAAGTGGTAAAAATTTAATTAAATATTCAAAATACTAATTTCTAAGAGTGGAGCATTTTAGTTATTATATAATTTTACCATACTTTAAGGTCATATTTTGTAAACTGTAGGATATCATATCTCTGATCAATAAAAGTATGTTTTTCCCTCAGGAGACAGTTCTTTGCTTACCTCTTTATGGTGGAGGAAATTTTGAGTTGTCATATTGAGACATTTTATACAGAAGTCTTCCCATCTTTTGAACCAATACTTCTGAAGTATTACATTTTAATCAAATGGCATGTTTAATTAAACAACTACTTCACTCTAAATACAAAAGAATATGACTGTCAACAGCAAGCTGCATAACTAACGTGTATAACAAAAACATTTTAATTCACCAAAGATATGATTATGCTCATTTAAAATCAAGAAAAAAGAATTACAAGGTGAACAAAATACATTGTTGCTTTCAGGGTATCATCAATAAGTTTCTTTCAAAGTTTAAAAATAATATAATACTACTTTTAAAATATTAGCTTACATTAAAACTTTTTTTTTCAAGCAACTAATCTGCAGGTAAAACTCAATTTAAAAATCAATTAACAGCGATTGGAGAGATGGCTGGGTGAGTCTAAGTGCTTGCGATGTAAGCCCGACCTGAGTTCAAATCGCCGAAACACACACGAAAGCCAGACAGGTTGCACACATAATATGAGCGTTTCTAATCTCAGGAGCCCTGGGGGTGGGGAGGCCAGGGGAAACTCCCGGAAGCTTTATCTTCACACAGTGTAAGCAGCAGTGATCCAGAAAAAGACCCCCAAGGTTGTCCTGTGCCCCCTACATAGGGGCCAAAGCATTCACATAACCATATTCATCTATATGAATGATAACATATATATCATATGCCCCCCACACACACACAAACACAATCAATTAGCACCTTACTATAATAGCAAAGGCTTATCTTAATTATGATTGTGATCCAACTAGAAGACTCATTTTATTTTTATGTATGTACCTGAGTTTCTCAAAGCTGTAAGTTAATAATTCTCAAGTGTGGTTGCTCTATTCTAAGGAGACCAAACTATGATGATATAAATCCCACTGAATAATTGAGAATGCTATAATATACATGGTTGCATGTTTGTCCATCTAATAGATGTATATTTAACAACTTTACTTGATTGTTTGAAAGACAAGAGTTTGTGTTATATTTAAACTTCAAAACACAAAATAATAGATTTGCTGTGGTCCTTTAAAAGCATTATTTGAAGGTCAACACTTTTGTACTAATTGTAGCTACAAAAGAATCAAAAGTTAGAATGTGACCTAACCAAAGCCATAAATTGTTTGTGAAAACATAGATTGTTATCCTAATTATCTCTATTTGTGTTTGTTTAGTTAGATAAACAGATGAAACATTTCTCATCCAGATGTGACAATCTCAGTGCTGTCATTTACCTGTCAAGGATCATAGAGTTTTTGTTTTTAACACATTCCCCGGAGTACCTACATGTTTTCATTATGAGCCCGTAGTTGAGAAAACATGTCAGATGTTAAATTTAAAATCCACCATGCAGGAAACATGCAGAAATTTAACAACTGATTTGAGAAGAAATTATTTCAAATTGCTTTACATAAAATCTTAAATGATTTACCAATAAATTTTAATTAGCATTTATGTTACATTAAACCTCAAATTCTAAATGGTTCTGTCAAATATGCATAAAATGCAAGGCCAAAATATCTATATCCTAAAATATAAAGAACTTTAGGGATGATAATGTGGTTTTGTACTGACAACTAGGATATAAAAGAACAGGAATAAAACCGTTTGTCTTTAGCACTTAAATCCAGTCAATATGCAGTACCTTGCAGAAATTGCAGACAGAACACATGGCGCTTAATGTAATAACTTCTTATATGGCTGTTCAGAGACATGCACAGCCACATAGATTGTAAGGTTTTTTTTGGTTTTGTTTTATTTTGTTTTGTTTTGTTTTGTTTTGTTTTTCGAGACAGGGTTTTTCTGTATAGCCTTGGCTATAGACCAGGCTGGCCTCGAACTCAAAAATCCTCCTGCCTCTGCCTTCCAAGTGCTGGGATTAAAGGTGTGCCCCACCACTGCCTGGCTAGATTGTAAACTTTAACATTAGCAAGCTCACAGTCCTATTGTACAAGAAAGTGGAAAATGTAGCAGGAGTGCAAAGGTTAAAAGATTCCTAATTGTTTTCTCACTAAATAATTTTATTTTTCACAGATTATTATTTTTAATACCAAGAAAATTTTTATATAATATAAAAATAAAAATATGTACATATTCATTGGTAATATAAAATGGAGGTATTTATAATGCCGAAAATAGTTCATTGTACTTCTTATACAAGTTCCTACTTAATGTAGTTTTATAAACTAAACTAGTAAAAATATTTAGTTTTAATTATTACTTTGTTTTTCACATAGGGTTCCACAAGCCTTGTCTATCTTTTCTATAACTTGCTATGCAGATCAAGCTGATCTCAAACTCATAAAGATCCAACTGCTTCTACATCCTCAGTCCATCACCACAGGTCTCTACTTTGTTTGTTTTGTGTTGATAAAGAGGCTCTCAAAGCTATTGTCCTCTTGCCTCAGCCTTTTGAGTACTCTCAGTACTAAGTCTACTGGTTCTGATTTCTACCTTTTAAGTTTTCCTTTTACTCCAGCACAGCTGTTCAGTTTGATAGTATATGTTAACAATTATAGAGTTGATGCATTTGAAATTATTTACTGTGTGACATCTCTTTACCAGAGATAGGAATTAGGCTAACACAAAAGGGGAAATTATGATTCTATTTTAACTCCAACCTCCTTTAATTTGCAAACAATTTTGTGACAAATTCTAAAACACACACAAAATACCTGGAAGATGATACATATTTCATATACAAATTACTAATTAGTGCAAAACAAGTATGGATATAATGTATACTAATCTAATAATTTTAATGTTAAACTAAAGATGGTGGCACATACCTGTAATGACAACCCTTGAGATGCGGAGTGGGATATAAGGAGTTCAAATCCACTCTAGACTACATAGGGAGATCAAAGCTAGCCTAAGGTACATGAAACTATGTCTTAAAAAGTGTCAGCCTCAGGAATCTGATATTGATGTCACCTGAGAGGGTCAGCTAGAGCCCTACCGATACAGACAGGGATGCTTGCAGTTAACCGCTGGACTAAGCTGGGGGTCCCCAATGGAGGAGTTAGAGAAAGGACTGAAGGAGCTGAAGGGGTTTGCAACCCCATATGAAAAACAACAACCAAACAGACGCACGACAGCTCCCAGGGACTAAGCCACCAACCAAAGAGTACACCTGGAAGGACCCATGGCTCCAGCTGCATAATGTAGCAGAGGATGGCCTAATCTGTCATTAATGGGAAGGGAGGTCCTTGGTCCTGTGAAGGCTTGGTGCCCCAGCTTAGGGGAATGGTACGGTGTTGGAGCAGGAGTGGGCAGCAATCATGTAGAGGCAGGGGTGAAGGTTGAGATGGGAGATTTTCAAAGAGGAAACCAGGAAGGGGGATAACATTTGAAATGTAAATAAACAAAATAACCAATAATTAAAAAATAATACATTTTTTCTTTTTTGATTGGATATTTTCTTTATTTACATTTCAAATGTTATCCCCTTTCCAGGTTTCCCTCCCAGAAACCCCGTACCCCTTCACCCCACTCCCTGCTTCTATGAGGGTGTACCCCCACCCACTCACCCTCTCCTGCCTCCCTGCCCTCACATTCCCCTAAACTGAGGCATCAAGCATTCACAGGACCAAGGGCTTCTCCTTCCATTGATGCCAGACAAGGTCATCCTCTGTTACACATGCAGCTGGAGCCATGGGTCCCTCCATGGTTGGTGGTTTAGTACCTGAGAGATCTGGGGGATCTGGTTGGTTGATATTGTTTTTCTTCCTACGGGGTTGCAAACCCCTTCAGCTCCTTCTGTCCTTTCTCTAACTCCTCCATTCAAGACCCCATGCTCAGTCCAATAGTAGGCTTCGAGCATTGGCCTCTGTATTTGTCAGGCTCTTGCAAAGCTTCTTAAGGGGATAGATATACCAGGCTCCTGTCAGCAAGCACTTCTTGGCATCCAGGATAGTGACTGCATACAGTATGAATCCCCAGGAGGAGCAGTCTCTGGTCTTCAGTTTCTGCTCCATTCTTTGTCTCCATATTTCCTCCCATGAGTATTTTGTTTCCCCTCTCATAAAAATAGTGTCAGCTTTTAACTTTACCTGGTAACTAAATAGATACTTAAGAATGAATTGTAATGAGTATTATAAATATTTCATTTGATTAAACATAGGTAAAATAAAGATTGGGTCATTTCTTAAATGGCTATCCTAGTCTTTCTTCCACCTCTGACACATGGTTTCTGGGATGGCTCTTTCTGCTGTTGTCATCAAGATGCTCAATAACAGGAAAGTGAGCAAGTTGCCAACTCCAGAGAAAGTGAAGAGTGTAAAAAAAGCAGTGCCCGTCTGCCTAAGTGAAGACAAAAACACCATCCTTAAGGACAGCATCCAGATCCTAAAAGGGGATGCTGAGCAAAGTGATGACTGCTATCCATCATGGTCAATATGCCGCCAGACAAGAACTATGGCTATGATGTAACCTGTTGTGACCTAGTAGGGGAAGACCCAGCACTTGGGCTCCTGAGAATGAACCTCTTAAGTACAAAATGATCTGAGTGTCAAAACCTCCATCAAAAATAAGTTGGCAGGCATTAAACATAAATTACAACCAACTGTCTATGAGGAGGCCAAGGACCACTGCATCCTGGTAGAATAACTCGCTGGCAGCTCTGGCAGCTTTGAGTGGCAGGACTCTGTTAGCTTCCTCTAGTCCCTTTCTGGAACACCTAGCACTTACCAGACATGCTCTTGGGTGTTGCAGACTGTACCATTCTTGACAATCAGGAAGTACTGGAAAGAGCCTCATCACCTCAAATTACCAAATACCACTACCAACACCACTACTACCCCGTGGACAGTTCTTTCTTCATCCCTGATCATTGTGCCTTTCCCAAACTGCTTCTGATCTTCTGATTCCACTTCGGTTAAAGCAGACAAATCCTCTTGCCCAGGCATCAGTACTCTTGTCTCATCAATACTCCCCACCTATCCCTCTGCATCTATCCTTCTCAGTCCCATGTTGCAAAGTTCCAGGCAAAATAGTGAGTCTGCTTGTCTGTGTATCTCTGTGTATAAATGGAAAATGACCATACACACACACACACACGCACACACACACACACACACACACACACACACGCACCAGCTGGTTGCTCTCCCATTACCCTTGGTCTTGGCCACACAAATGAGGAAAAAAATCAATAAGGAGACATTAATTTTTAAAAAATTAAGATAAACTAAAAAGGATAATTAATAAAATAAGATATAAAAGTTAAAATATAATAGTATTTTACATATTCATATTAGAAGAAAGTAAGTATAATAGTTTATTTTCACAAAATAATGTCAACATAATCGAGAATACTCTTAATGGAAAGAAACTGAATAAATGCAGTCAGTGGAACACTGGTACTACTGGAGTAAATAGTATGGGTATCATATGCAATTTATTCTGTTAAGTATACAATAAGCAAGGCATTTGAATCTGTTTCCTTAACCATAGTAAAAAAGTCTGTCATGAAAATTTTAAAAGAAGTCTTTAATTTGGAGAGAAACTTCGAATAGTTACTGGTTAGTGGATTTTAACAGTAGAATACTCTCTCATCAGGAACTTGTTAAAAGTCTTATTTTGGAATATCATAGCAAGGCTTACACTCTGTGTAAAGCTTATCATCACAACAATTTTTCATGGAGAAAAAAATCTGAAATCAATCATTGTCAATCTGCCTCTTTTTGAGTTTTCTAGTCACTTAGAAGTAGCAGTTAAAACACACACACACACACACACACACACACACACAATCTCTTAAAAGCATTGACTTTTATAGTTCATCCCAACAAGGAAATTTGCTATTTACTTGTTTTACAGTTAATCTCCATGCTAAATCTGAAAGTGCATTCTCAATAACAAGTGGAATAAAAGAACATTGGGATAATGACACAAGATGATAACAGCAAGGAAGTGCTCATTTGAGGATGTAATCTCTTTCACATATACGAGCTTTAAGTTGTAATGAAGCAGGTTATGGGCTTCACAAAAAGTTGCCAAGAGGATTTGTATGAGACAAAAACTTAACAAAGAGGTAGGGAGCCTTTCTAGACTCGATCCCTGAAGGCAAGTGCTTTCTAACAGGCGCCACCTGCCTCCATAATATCAAGTGGAGATTGATTTTTTTAGCTTAGTATTTGGTACAAATTTTAGCTAGCTGGTGAAAAAGAAAGAGCAAAATTCAAATGTAGTTAGTCAGTGGCCACCCTTGGTTGATTGTCAAAACAGAGACACTGCCACATACTTAGAAAATCCATGTCTTTCCCCTCCTAAATACATACATGAGTAGCATGCCAGTGCTTTAGCTACAGTGAAGTCTGACAAAGTGAATTAATTACTCTAGGCATATGGAATTAAAGAATGGATTCAAAGAATCCTAAGCATACATTCTACATGCTATCCAGTGTTGATTATGCAAATTTTGCATGGCCCTAAAGATGACAGACTCACTCCGAAGTCCCTAGGGGATTGAATAAGGCTGAATAAAGACCTACTCCCACGCTCCATTTGTTCTGATAGGATTAAGCATGTAAGGTTGTGAAGAAATATATAAAAACACTTATTCATTAATTTATTTCACCAGTATTATGAATAACAAAGATTTGTGAGATGAAAATTGCTTTTAGAAATTGAGAATAAGGCAAAGGGGTTAATTAAATGGAATTTAAAGATCAGGTAAGAATTTCTAAAAACTATATGATCTAAAATATTCGGTTGTTACCTGCCAATATCTTGTTTATGCAATCATATCCTAAATTTCTACCATTTTATTGTGATTCTATCTTTACTTCAGTACTTACAGTACTATTTCCACTCATTTATTTTTCCAGCTTTTGGCAGGTATAGTTGTGCAGTTTATGGTGTGCACTGTGTCATTTCTATACATGTATAGACTGTATGATAATCAGGTCACAGCAACTGGTATATCCTCTACTATTAAGTTTGTCATTTCTTTGTTTTAAGAACAAACTTTGCTAGTAGGACTTTCACTAGTGTAGTCATGATTATATTTTTTGCCATAGAATATTATAAATTGTTCCCCTGTCTAACAAGCTCCGTGATCCCATCCTCTTCCCACTTCCTTCCCACACTGGGCCCAGCCCCTGTTAACCAATTCTACTTTCATGAGCTCAACTTTGTAGTTTTCACATATAAGTAAGAAAATACAGTCTTTATTCCTTTATGCCTGACATTTGACTCAATGTTTCCAGTTCTAGTCGTGATACTGCATGATTTCTTTGTGTATAACTAAAATATCACTGATCTGAGCTTCTTTAGATATCTACCAATAATAAGATTTGGAGAAAATATGCCAGTTTCTATGTTTTACCCTGGGAATGCCCCTGCCATACTGAGTTTCATTTCCAGCAATAGTGTGAAAAAGTTCTTTTTCCTCTGACTCCTTACTAGCATTTGTTTTAGTATGTCTTTTAATAGAAAACTGATTAAATGAGGTGAAATGAAATCTCATAGTTGGTTGAATTTGTATATCTTACTATACACTAATCTCTAATAGTATACTAGTGCATACTGCTAGGTAGTTTGTGTAATTTTCATAATTTATTTTCCTATATGAGAAGTTTAATATAATACCATCATTTAGAGATGAAGTTGATGTGTATACTTAAGATGACCTCACAGTTAGTAAGTTAATAAACAGCAAATTCATCAGTTTATGGCCTTTCCTTCATGCCCACCATTACAGGAAATATTTGGTTTCATCAAATTATTATCTGAGCCCTGGTAATTTATGTCAAGAAGTTGCCTTCCTGCATAGAGGCATGTGGTTGTGTTTTATATCACAGATGGACAAAAGTGGCTGGTCACAACAAGCATAATTTTGAATCAGTTTGCATTTTGAAAACTTATGCTTAGATAAGTTTTATTAACCAAAATGTTATTTCTCCCATAAAATAGATATATAGAACTAATTTAATACAGTCAGGAAAGGTTTTGATTTAGAAATGAAACTGTTTGTTTATGACTAACAACTTCAGTGAACAAAATTCATGGAAAGCAGGGACTATTACTCACTTCATGGTAACTATCACTGTGTTTCTGTAGTTAGTTTCTAAGTGAAACTACTTTGAAAGTGATGTAATCAAGAATATTGCTTGGAATACATGGGTTCTAAGTACATTTACAACTGAACAGTTATTAGCACCAAATTTAGATAGCCTAATATCGATTCATAATAGGACCAGGACTGTCATTGAGACTGGATTCTAACAAAATGAACTTTCAATTCGTCATCCCTGAGCCATGCTCAAATAAGTTTTTGCTATGTGGCTTCTGATTTTCATTTACCTACTTTCATGGCTACTATTTCCTCTGTGGATCTGCTAATACCTCCCATTAATTTAAATCAAATCTTGTAGCTGAAGAATTAATCTCTTCTCCAAAGATAGCTTAGTATGTTTGTGAGATCTATTTTGTGTTGGTATTGCTTGAAGTTCAGCAACCAAAAAGCAAGCTCATCCTGTGCTTTTTAAATTTAGACTTCTTGATGATACCTCTCTGAGTAAACCCCCAAGAAATGAAAAAAATCACCGGGTGTGATGCTACATGCCTTTAATATCAGCACTGGGGAGACAGAGGCAAATCTCTGACTATTTAGAGAGTTCTGGGAAAGCCAGAAATATATGTAAGCTAAGTCTCAAAATTTCTTTTTGAAAATATTTCAAGATAAAGTAAAGCACACTAAAGCATCTTATATATTTATGATAAATCATAGCAGGACTTTCCTCTCACTTAGCATAGAAACATTGCACACTTGAATCAATCCTGGGGACTGACGATTGGACCTAGGGCCTTACCATCTAGCACTGCATCACATCCCCAGCCCTAGTCACTCATTTTATCACATACATCTTGAGTGCTAGAATAAAACTCTACAAATCCCTCCTATAGAAGTAGTTATTTCATAACTGCACCAAGCCCTATACCAAGCAAAACATTTGGAAAGAAGAGTGGCCCAGAAAATATATTCGCTTGTATGCAACATAAGGAAAACACCCTGTGCTGCACCCTGCGCTCTCCATGAGTGAAAGAATTACTTCTTCAGGTGTGTGTGTTATAAGATCAAAGTCCATTGAAACATCATCTTTATTCTGTTTTCCAATTAGACAAAACTGGAGAGAAGTTTTGACCCACACATAAACCCCACATCATCAGGAGGTAGTAAATGCAATGATATGGTACATTAGAGTCCCATGCAGCTCCCCAAACTTGGGCTGGTTCAGTCAAGCCTCAACTGATTCACTGAGACCAAAATAATTGTATTCATTTAGTAACATTTTACTTTTATTTATGGAACTAGAAAATGGGAAGATGCCCCAAAATTTAGGCATGGAAGAGATCTAAATAAGCATAAAATTCTACCTATTCATTCTAAGACTAGAGGATTCTGAAGGGAATCTACTTTTTTTTTTCCTTTCTGAAGAATGATGAAGCAATTTTCTCCAGGGACATGTGACTACATGGAGTCTGCTCTTTACTTGGAATTTTCTGCTTGGTGTCAGCACACTGGCGGATGTGAAGTGGATGGTCATGCCAACTTTCCTTGTACCAAGGAGGAGTAAAGCTCTGAAAATAATAACATAAGAATAACAAAACAGATGATCAGTTCAGACAAACCAAAGGTTCATATGGAAAACAAGTTTACACAAGCAAAAATTATTTTAAAGGTATATTAATACTGTATATGGAACATTTTACTTTCTCATGGAAACATGTAATTACATTATGCTTAACAAACATTCAAAACCTTGCTCTCCAAAATCAATAACTACATCTCTTTGATTTACTTAATCATCAGATTTAGGGGGTAAGTTTCCATATATTTAATTACACACATGGAGTTATACATATTTGTTCTGTGGTTTTATTTACTTTTGCATGTTTAAATTATTTTCCTTATTTCTTATCAACTACATTAATTATATGAATGAAATGGTATTTTTTAAGCTGAAGGTAGCCAAGTAGCATGCAAAACAGTGAGAGAATGATTCTTGGGGAAATGTGTTAAAGGTCCTAAAAATTCAACTATTCAAATGTAAATGGAAAAGCTACAGTGAGCCAAACCCATCGACTGGCATATGTTGTCATCTGATTTTTTTTTCAGTTACTGATTATTAGAAACAAATTGAACCACATTAATACGAAGAAAATGAAGAAATAAAAAGAAGAAAAATAATATATCAAAAGAAAAAGCTTAAGAAATATCTTAAGTGAGAGGAAATTACTCTCTGGTAGAATGAATCAATGATAAAACGTCAAAGAAGTAAAACTCCTATGTCTGTCACCGTGAACAGACTAGGCTACCAGTCCAAACAATATACATCCAGACAACGGCTTTTGGTTAGTGGGTTTTTAAAACCACCATTTAGTAGTATGTGTATAAGAGTAAATAATAGACCAGCAATAGTTTCCTAGAACTCGTAAAATAACAATATACTCCAATAAATAATCTTAAGCTTGACTCTATTAGAAATGACTATGCCGGGGCCCAGCAAACACAGAAGTGGATGCTCACAGTCAGCTAATGGATGGATCATAGGGCTCCCAATGGAGGAGCTAGAGAAAGTAGCCAAGGAGCTAAAGGGATCTACAACCCTATAGGTGGAACAACATTATGAGCTAACCAGTACCCCGGAGCTCTTGACTCTAGCTGCATATATATCAAAAGATGGCCTAGTCGGCCATCACTGGAAAGAGAGGCCCATTGGACTTGCAAACTTTATATGCCCCAGTACAGGGGAATACCAGGGCCAAAAAGGGGGAGTGGGTGGGCAGGGGAGTGGGGGTGGGTGGATATGGGGGACTTTTGGTATAGCATTGGAAATGTAAATGAGTTAAATACCTAATAAAAAATGGAAAAAAAAAAAAAGAAATGTTTATCTCAGAAAGTATCTTACTAACTCTATATAGTCAAATTCTGACTGAAAGAATTTGATCTCTAAGTCCTAAGAACTTATCGAAACGAGATTCTATTTCAATTGTGAGGTGTAAATTATGAGTGTGATCTCCTAAAACCAAAAACAGAAACTTAGGTATCCACCCAAGTTGCTGTCTTACTTTAAAGCTACAGAAGTGCTGTATTGGCAGATCATTTTTTCAGAGGAGTGTCTGGTTTGTTTTATCTGTATCAATAATATGGGTTACTGCACAAAGATGAAAACCCATCCCAGATTTTTTTTCTTCATTCTTTAATATGCACAAAAACCAGGCTTAGGTCCTGGAAGTTACCTGTCTTGTTTTATAAGTCACACCTGTACTGCTGCTACACATCTGTGGAGCATGGTATCAGCCAACTGTTAATCAAGGATCACTCCCTTTCAAAGTGACTGATGAGCCACTGTTAGAGCAATTTACAAAAATAACTTTTAGACAAGGTGACTCAAGGGTCTCAGACAGTTCTCACCAGCCCTGAAAGTTCCATGCTTCAAATTCATGTTTTATTAATAAGTAGACAATTTAAAAGGTCCATTAAATTTTAGAAATAAAACATCATTGGCAATATTTTCTTTTTGATCACAAGCAATGATAATGTCCAAGATTGTCTTTGAAAACTTTTAACCAGTCCTGGCAATGTGAAAAGAAAGACGTAGATTAGGTAGATGCAAGGAGGTATGATTGAAGAGTGCAAACAATGAAGATGCCGGATAAATTCTTACAAAGACTGTGACGAGTGTCTGATAAAAGTACTTGGAGGACAAGGCTTTTGAAGAAAAGCTAAGAAAAACAAATATTGTGTGACAAACCTGTTTAAATTTTTTCCACTTTGGTTTCATTATCTGCTCAATATTACATTGAAATTCCACACATAGATGATGCTTATGGGAGACTCAATGCAAATCTATCAGACAATTGAGTGTTTCCAATACCAGACACTTGAGAACAGAGCACGTGGTGAAACTACATGTTCCATTTTTGGTGTATATTTCTTTGTTGATTTATGTAATGTAGCTAATAATATGCAGCCTACCCTCGTTTTAAACAAACAAATGAACTTTTAAAAAGCTTTTCATAAGTTGCTAAGCAACTCCAAAGACACATTTTATTAATTTAACAAATAGCATTCAGATGACAAATCCTTAAAGAAGATTTCTACCTTTGTTCTTATAATAAATAAATAAATAAATAAATAAATAAATAAATAAATAAGGAAACCTCAGATCTCAGCAGGTACCCTCCTAGTTTTTCCCCTATCTAAAGCCTCAGGGCAAGTCCAAAGATGTTGCCTTCTTTGATTTTTTTTTTTTTTTTACTGTGCAAAACAGTAAATTTTTTAATTGAAAATGTTACTAAAATAAAACTTAAATCCCAGGACTTCCAGTGTAGAGATCCTAAATATTATCAGGCCTGAAGACTGTTTAACCTGGGTTCCAGTGATAGGTTGGATAGAAGAATTTGAGGTTGTGTGGGGATAAAATATGACTTGTAGGGGTGCTTAGTAGCATCCAGCAACTTTACCTACCAGATGCCAATGACACCCCAACCCCTGTAGTTGCTATAATTAACTTTTTTCTGTAGATAAAAACCAAAACATCTAGAGAGGATGGATACAGTAGGAGGACAAATTCACTCATAGTTGAAAATCGCTTTGAATGAATGTAGGTATAAATGCTAAATGCCAAACACAACTTGAGCCCAGCCAGTATCTCAATCTCAATCTCTCGGTCTCAGTCTCTAGCAATATCTCAAGATTTATTCCCACACATCTACATCAGTCCTCTCCATGGCTGCTGGTAGTGAAGAATAAGTGGGAAGTAATATGATTCTAGGGTAATATAGCTCTCTATGTATTTGAATATATGCTCATGTTTGGGTTTATCATTTCAGTGTACACAAAGAGTCAGGGATTCGATGTTAACTTTAATGAGAAGCCTTTTCTAGCAATATCATGCTCCAGAATTTGACCTGAATCTTTTCTTATTCCTCTTACATTTTCTTTATGTTCGGTATTTAGATAGAATCATTCAAAAGTAAGTATGAGAGGGTTGAAGAGATGGCCCAGAAGTTAAGGGCAAATGCTGCTCTTCCAGAGAACCCTGTCTGGTTCTCAGCACCATGTTGTATGTAGCTCACAGCCGCTTGTAACTCCATCTTCAGAGAGATCTGTATTCCTCTGGCTTCCATGTGTACCTTCATTCACGTGAACATGCTCCATGCATACAACTAAGTATTAAAAATTTTATAGAAATGTGCCAATAATAAGGGTCCTGTAAGTTTTGCTACACATTCATCTGTGTGTTGATTTTTCATATCCCACACTCAATACCACCTTATTCCTCACATACAAACAGCTTACATGCTCCCAGTCCTCACATGTGACGTATGAAGGACAAATTTATTTTACATGAAAAATGGTCCTAATTAATCCTTCCTTTACTTACAGTATTATATTTCTGTTTAAAAATGGCAGGACTACAAATTTATGTGAGGCAATCATTTTCTGACTGTCTTCACTATGCCAGACACTGAACATTGCTTGGTAGCTATTTCTATCAATTTACATTTCATTATTTATGCCCAACTAGATTGTAAGTTCCCAGAGGATAGGAACAGGTTTTATCTGTATCCCTCTGGCACCTTTTAATAATGATGCTAATAAATATGCTTTACATTTGATTAGCAATTATAACCTTTCAAATTAGTTTCATGCTTATTAGCTCATTGGTTATATAATTTCACTATTTTACAATCAATGAGAGTGGGACCTAAAATGCTCTAGGGAACAGTCCATGGATTACACAATTGGTGCTCAGTAGAATATGTTCTTAATATATATCGACTGACTGAATTTAGACTTACAAATTTCCAAACCTAAAATTGCTTGCCTGGTTATAAAAATATGTTTATGATATTCAAAAGATAAGTGTTATTCTAAAGAACAAGAATCATTAAATGATGCAAAAGACACAACAAAGAAAGTGAGTCAGTTTAAAAAGTGTCCAATTGTAATAGAGCAGCAGGAGAAGGTAAGAAATCTTGTCGTTTCTATGAGAGATTAACTTCCTTTTGCAAGGTATTCTTCACCTCTTATTAAAGAAGTAAATTTGTTTTCAAAAGACAGCAAAATGTAAAGGAAATGCCTTAAGATTAACTTCATCATCCTAAAATTCAAAGCATATATATATATATATATATATATATATATATAACCAAGAAAAATATTTCCAAAACTTTAGCCGCTCCCCTTGGGGGCATAGCTTCATAAATAACACCAAGATAACACATATGTGTTTATCTGCCTTTCAGCTGAGTAAGGAAAAAAAAAAACTGCACCCTCAAAGTGAGGGCATCCTGTCTAAGGAAGCCATCCCTTACCCAGCCATTTACTGGGAAGGCTTAAGTGCAGACACTGGTCTAGGCCCCAATGAAGGAAGAGGTCTAAACCTCAGCTGCTGGTGTGAATCCTGGGCCCGCGGTGGAGAAAGGGGCAAGTGAAAAGGTCTGAAAAGTCAGAAGTGATTTCCTTCTCGTTGGGCCTTTTCTTTCAGCCTTGAGCTCCCTTCTGCTCACTTAGGAAGTGAAGGCATTTAAAGAAAGCCGAAACTATATATAAACAACTGGAGAGGAAAAGTTTAAGACATCACCACCAGCCAGGAGGAAGGAGCCTCCCGGTGCCCAAACCACCCTTCAGCCACGTGACTGTTGTGAGAAGAGAGAGAGAGGAGCGAACCCCCCAGGCCGGGGACCGGGCTGGCCGAAGGTCCGGTGAGGACCTGCGGAGGAGGGGCGGTGCCGCTAGACGACCGAGAAGCCCGCCGCCGGAGGGTTCCAGGCCCCGGCGGCGTCGCCGCAGGCCTTCTCCGGGCGCCCGCTCCGGCCTTTCCCAGCGGTTCCTCCTTGCGGAGCCCCGGGCACGCGGCCGGAGGGTCTCCCGGCACTTGGCAGACAGCGCCAGGCGCCTTAGCGAGCTGCGTCCGAGCTCGGGGAGCCAGGGCTGGAGGATGGCTGGGTTCCGCCGCGAGGGTCCTTGGGTCCAGGGACCGTCCAGCGCCAACAGGCCGGGCCGGGAGGCTCCCCAAGGGCCGCGAGGAGAGCGCGGAGGCCCGGCCGGACCGTGGAGCCCGGCGCCCTGCTTCCCGAGGCGCGGTAGAGCGCAAGAGCGCGCGGGCTCGAGTCGCGCCACGCTTTTCAGTCTAAACTGGGAAGAAGATTGTTCCCGAGGTTTTGTTTATCCAGAGACTGAAAAGGGAGAAACTCAAGTCTGTTGGCGTCTTCCCTCGCCCCGCCCTACCCTGAATTAGTTTTGAAAAGCCTGCCCAGCGCAGGAGGGGATGGAGGGAGCAACCCCTTTCCTTTCAGCAACCCTCTCTCTCCCGCCCTCAGTCTCCACACACCCTTCACTAGCTCGGTTCAGGAGTTCGCACAAAGTCCGCCAGAGGATCGCCAAGAGCCCCTATTAACTAAGCCCCAGTAGATGATTGGCTTATGAAAATGGAAGTAGAAAGTCGCTTGCTTGTCACGGTATAATTAAAAATCACTCCCCTTACTAGTCTTAATAGTCAGGGCACTTCCACCACATTGTTTATAAGCTCCGGTAGGATCTAAAGTGAGAAGAGATTCCAGACGAAGTTGCTACTACAAATCCTCCACCTCAGTATTATAGAAACTTCACTTCCATTCCCAAAGGCCAAGCCTAATGACCCCAGGGGTCTGCCAATGGGTCTGTTGCCTGCTTACCTGGAAAGGGAAAGCAGTCAGGGCTCAGAATCTGAACTCAGTATCCTAACTACATGTGGTTATTGACAAAGGGAGGGGGAGAGTGGAGGAGGGAAATGGAAAGGAAAAACAGGGGGAAAAATGTGTTCATTTACACATTTCCTGTGCAGAACAAAAAAGTCCCACCATCAGCAAAAGAAGCCTTTTCCTCCAAAATAGCAGCCAAAGAGGGAAAATTAGAATATGCATAAAACTCCTTCATTTTCATTTGCACAGAGCATGATTTCCGGCACATTCGATGTAAGCTGCGCGATTAATCCCATCGCCTAAACAGTATTTCACTTAGCATCTTTCCAAAACTCACCTAAAGAAAATTACCATCTTCCCACGACCCTTTTTGAGGTACCATTTCCTAGTGTGTCTGCCAATGAGAATTCCCTTGATGGGGTTATAAGTTGGGGTTTCCTAGCCATCCTTTCCTCATTAACTGCGCTACTACACCAGAGCCCCATTTTCCTGAAAGCTAGCTGCCGGCTGTGAAGCCAGGGCTGGAAGCCACAGCCTAATGGAAAGTGTGTTTTAAAAGACAATAAACATGCATTTTTTTTATCCTCTTGCGTCCTGAAAAATCTTTCAAGTTAGCAGTAACCAAGACCTTTGCACATAGACACCTCTGAGCATCTGCCTGTCCTCAAGAATAAAAGAGAATTGCACAACCTTACTCAGAGCAATGCTGTGCCTCGCAAATATTCAGCCAATGGAGCCACTAAATCCCCACAGCATAACCTTCATGTTTTGTTTTGCCAGTTACAACAGATCTGGTTGCACCCTCCTTGAAAAAATTCTTTGTTGGGAAAAACCGTTAGCAACATTTGAAACAATTCATTCTTTTTGACCTGGACTTACTCCTGCCTGTGAAAATGTATGTTTCTTTTATTTAATAGAGTGTGAATAATGGATGGAATTTGTATGTCTTGGCTTACTGCTAAAAGAAAAGCTTCATTCCAGGAAACTCAACTCTAATTCTTCACTCCTCCATGTCCCAGTATGGAAGAAAAATCTATATTTGCTCACAATATAAAGATGCATCTGCAAAGATTTCCTTCAGTATCTGCAGATTTCAAGTAAATCTCAATTACCAGTACTTTAAAAGAAATGCTAATATTTATTTGACTTTTAATTTGCATGAAATAAGCAATGCTTGGTACATTTAGTTTGGCATACATTGGATATGAATAAGCATTTAAATATATGGTTTCTGTTGACTAAAAATTTATTAAGGTATTGGGCTATAGAAGCTTATTAATTTAATTAAATAGGTTTGTAAACTTTACAGGCACAAGAGTATCTGCATACTGGTAACACTAAAATAAATGCTTTCAGTTTTTATTTACATCAAATATCATCACCAGAGAATCATTAAATGTAGTTATTCTCAGTTGCACATTCCAGTTTTGGTTCAGAAGTTCTCAGTCATATAAAATAAAATACAAGATATTAGAAAATAAGTTCTTCCAAAGCCATATTTAGTGAGTATATGTAATCGAATTGAGAGCCATGTTTTAGTAATGATCACTTCCCTTAATTTTCTTACTGAAACAAGTGATAGTTCTATTTCTTAATAAAAGGCACAATTCTTAATAAAAGAACCATGGTAACAAAATATCCTCCTTAAGACATTATTTTGATTGTAATTAAATATGAGATGTTCTTGTTTTATTTTAAGTTGCAGAAGTATATTTACAGAGGAATTGGGGTGAATTCAGTGGGCTATTAAACTCCAAGCATTGAGAAATTCTGAGGTGCCACTGAAATGTGGATCTACTAGCACCCAAATCTGCCACATCCCACTGCAGACGTACAGAGATGCATGAGAACTGAACATCACTGCAGTGAATTTATTCTCCGAAATGAAAGCATCTCTTTCTTTGCTGAAATTTAATGAAATAACGTTCTCACAAACTGGAAATGTTTTCATTAAAATGAAAAGGCTATGAGGAAATGTAAAAGGGTGCTCAGTCTCCTTCCATAAACAGCAAAGATCACAAAGAACTAAAGCAATGGGGGCTGTGCCTGTCCCCTCCCTTGCTTCCTTCTTTTAATATTTCTGTTGTGGATTGTGTGTTCACTGAGGTTTGAAGGAAATATCTCACATAAATAAATAAATAAATAAATAAATAAATAAATAAATAAATAAATAAATAAATGTTTCCAGAACACAAACTGGCTACTGATATTTATGTCTTTGTTTTTGTTTTCTGTTTGTTTGTTTACCTTTTTAAGAGTCTAGGGTCTGCTTTATTGTACATTGCTAGGGTCACATGCATGCAGCTAATCTTACACCAATCCATCCTGTGACTCAGATCTCTCTTCATGTGGCCATAGGTGCTGAACTGACAAGGGATTTCTACCTTAGTGTCTGTTTTCCTTTCCCACAACTGCCCTTCCTCTCCTAACCAGCTGCCCTCTCTTCTCAATAAAAGGGGGCAATAATAAACCACCTGCTTGAGAATTAACATGTGTCTGAATGCCAAATGCTAAAATGCTAAATGCCAAATCTAACCCCATACCTTTTAATTCCTTCATTTTATTTCATTTCCCTTTTTGTGGAGGGTGAAAGTGGTGTTCAGTAGACAGGAAGAATATTAGACTGAGATGATGTTAGAGTAGTTTAAGTGTAGACCTACTAACAGACTTTTTCCACCTAGGACTGAGCTACCATTTGCTCAACCAACATGGATAGATGCCAGAGAAGCATCTCTTGTACATGGAGAAATGGGTTTTGCTTTCCTAGCTAGACCACGGGCGAAGACTACTACCACTAAATCTACTTTCTTTAATCTTCTTTACATCTGCCTGTTCCTAAAGCAATCAAAAGAATTCATTCTGGGGTGGGAAGAGATACTGATGCTAAGATGCTATGTCTAGCTTTACAGAGTAGATCCATGATCTCTGACTTCACTGGACACTTAAAACTCTTATTAATTTCCTTGGCTTTGTGAACATAGTTTCTAAATACCATGACTTTGCTACTGACCATAAGTGATCTAGGGAGATGATACCCTAGTCCTCCACTCAAGAACCCTTCACATGTCTACCTCTGTTCCAGACTGCTTTAAGAATGACATACATCTTCAGGGGAACATGTCCATAGCCACGATGGAGTCTGAATATAGAAGCACTCAGTAACATTTACCAGGACCTACTAAGGGAGTCTTTCTTCAGAAACTTGAGTTTATCTAGACAGAAATCATTCGTGAGCAAAACATGAACTTGGCTGAATGCTCAACCTCCCATGTAACATAAATCTAAGGCTGAAGTGGGTTTGATTTTCTTCCTGCTAGCCTTAGAATTATTTTAAGTTAACTTCTGCTATGGAACTTAAGTTTGTCATTATTAATAGTTTATTTGGCAACATTGTTGCAGGTTTGTTACTTTTCTTGTTGTGGTTGTTATAGTATTCACTGGGAGTTTAGGAAGATTAGTCAGATTAATTAGTTTATTGGTAATTTAAGGCTGAGAACTAGTAATTAAGCCCAAACTATAAATGATCATAGATGATTCATAACGATGTAGAATTTAGAAGGAAGAAAATCTAAATTTTGGACACCAAGTTTTTGCATCTGTGAAATAACGAGGACTTGGGAGATCAAGACTATGATAACTGATATATATTTTAGTCACCCAATCACTCCCCCCCCCAGATTATCAGTAATCTGTTTGATAGACTTACAAACCATTTTTTTAAAGCAGAGAACAAAGATGTGATGAATGACCCCCATGTCACCAGATTTTTCACATGGATTCCCTGTGCTCAGGACCATCCTAGCATATAAGATCTCTCCCCTCCAAATCAGCCTTTTCCTTCTCTCTGCTCCTCTTATGATTCTCTCTGAAAAGGAAGCATACTGTAAGACAAGGAGACAAACTCACCCCTCTCAGGGATGCTCTATGGAATAGAAACCCAGCAGTGAACTTTTCCTTACAATAAGTTCCTGCTCTTTCAAATATAATTAATGTTTTGATAGTATAGTTCTTTAACTACACATATACACATAAAAACAGGCGCACCCTCTAGTTTTGCTGTTTGTACATCTAAAACCAAAATGGATACTTTCTTTCAGTGGCTCTTAAAATACTTCTAGTCCATCAGCACATTAAGATAACTATAATTCAAATATTATAAATTTTTGTTAAATATTATTTAATAACAAAAGATATTGTGATATAATCTGATACAGAAATTTACTACATACCAGGCAAAATCTCCAAGCCCCTATTTATCTTTTGAAAATTTAATAATGGAAGCAGAATTTTAGTATCTTTATTTTATCTACGTGAGGTTTAATTGACAAATGTGTATGAAAAAAACTAGTAACTATAATATCAAAGTTTAGTGAGTTTGTTAAGACTTTGTCAAATACCTCAGCTCTCTGTTTTAGGTCAATTAGTTCAAAAAGTTGCTAGTAGTTATGCATAAACAAAAGTGACATAGATGGTCAGAAACACATATACACAGATATGTAGCTAAAAGTTAAGTGAACAAGTCTGAGGTTCCATATTTATGGCTTCTTATACTACATACCCAGCTTCTCAACTTTCTGAACAGATTAACATGTTAAGAACCGATGAATATACAGACAGTGGGCTATGGCACACTTTCCATCTTTAATAAAGAAATGAATACTGTTGACCAAATATCAAACTTTATCTACCTACGATGTTATGGGGTACAGAAGCTTTGTGAAACCCATAAATGGATTTGCAAACCTCATGGGGATACTGTTTGATATTTAAATATATAGAAGGTACTAGCAAGGGAAAGAAATCTCTTACACATTTCTCTCTTCAAACTTTTTAAAAGGAATGTCTCAAAGTATTAGCTTCTCATAAACATTTTGAAACTTTCTTACTTTTCTTATTTAATATTTAAAATTATAAAAGCAAAATAAGAAAGAACAAGGGAATCTATGAAGGTGGTTTTAAGTAGATATTTTCAAGAATATGAGAGAAGCATAACTTTTTTCTGACTGCAATATGATTCTTGAGAAACCCTAATCTTTGTGGTTGTTTACGATGCAATCCTTTGTATTGCTTTCTTCCAAGTATACATGTGAGATTGACACTTCTTCACACTCATGGGGTTAACACACATATTAAATATTAGTTAAATTTTTAACAGAAAAGCCCCCCATAGGAGTACAAACTCAGTATTAGCATGTGAATAAACTACTATCCCACTCGTTTTGGGTATAGACAATTGAACGAATAGTTTCAATCGCATAGATCCCCAAGGATGTGTGAAATATAAAGCACAAGTTTTCCCCCAGAATTCCTGATGTGTCCTTATTCCTTTCCCTGGATCTCCTTCCTTTTGTTTTGCTTTTTCAGTAGAACTACTGTGATCTCGAGTGAGGTTTTGTTTGGCTCTGGTTAATATTAAAGAAGATCACACACGGTTGAAAAATATTGTTATTTTTCTTTAATGGGGAAAATTGGACTCCCGCGTGTCAGATCTGTGGATTTCCGAAAGGCAGTGGGAATGGTACTGACATCACTTTGCACTTTAACAATCCGATTTGGTCAGAGTACAAGTTGTTTGTTTAACCCGACAACTCGGTGCACCCTGTCGCACACTTTGCACACTCATTAAAACGATTATTCACGACCTGTCGAGTGTTTTCGGGTTCATTCACAGGAAAGGCTTGCATCCAGAGAGCAATTCAAGTCAACACTGTCCACTATACCACGCACGTGAGGACGAGTTGGTGCATGCGTGAAAGATGCGGGGAGGGGTTGGTGAGTAAGCGCCTTGGCTGTTAAATCCTTCCCGGACTCGGGGTGCTAAGGAATCTCAACCTCCTTAGAGTGCTTACAGCACTGGGTTCCAAAGACTTGGGTAAGGAAAAGAGAATTTAAACAAGTGAAGCAAATAAAGGTAGCCCCCCTCCACCACTTCTCTCTCCCTCCCATTCAATCTTCTGCAAAACTTTACATCCCAGGATACCTTCTGCCTGTGGCCCCTACACTTATGGACAACCACTTCGATCCCAAAAATAATTCGGATCTGTTTTCTATATATCTTATAATCACTAGGGGGAAGGAAAGGTATAGCAAATAAATAATAAATAATAATAAATGTTTTTAAAATAAGGAGGAAAAAAGGATCCCTAGGTGCTTTGTGTAGTTGTGCTCCTATCTGAAAGTGGAAGGACTGGTCCTGCACACTGACAAAAGTGGTGCAGATTAAATATTAAATAGCTTTCAATAGGCCACTTTTGTTTTTGTTTTTCAGGTTTCAAGCAACTTTTTAATACTTTGTAATGGCAACAGAAGAACACAAATAAGGCTATATCTCAACCCCCTACTCCTGGCTCCTACTTAATGAACACAGTGAGCAACTCAGGTGCTCCTATTTCGTGTTGAGATGGATCCTGGTACATACTATCCATATGCTGCATTAGTGTAAGGGATATGACTATCTTCAAAAGATGTAATAACACATGCACACTAATAAAACATATGTGCATACATGTATTTAATATATAGGACATTATATGGCTATTTTTCTGGATAAGGACCCTTGGCATAATTTCGAGTTAGCAGTTGTTTAAAATGTCCAACATCTATATTTAAACGATCCATCCTTTATTTTTTTCATTAAAAAAAAAACAGCTGAAAACACATGGCTATCTTATTTTTGTGAAGCTAACCCAGACAAACCAATGGAAAACAATGTCTTATTTGTGAGTTTCACTCTATTTAAACCTAAGCTCACCAAATCATGTTTCCTATGTTATTGAAACACATCAATACTATGTGTGAAGAAAAGAATGGAGGCTCTCAAGCAGCATGAGGCTTTAAGCAGAAGCGGGTTCCTAATTACTAAAAAAGCTAGGATGAATAAACAATTTCGTAAACTGGTCACACTCTCAGACTCCACTATGAGGTGTACTTAGAATGGATGGGTTTTCGCTTCCTACAGTAAGCTCCTGCATTAAAAGCAATGTGGGACAATAATAAAGAGGGAGACACTGAAATATGGGAAGAAAATAGCTGAAACCTCTGCATAAATGAACACAAATCAATGTAGTAATACATAACACTATTGATGCAGAAATGATCGATTTTAGTCTTCCAACCTGCAATCGGAGTTTGCCATGTTTAATTAACATTTTTTCCCAGAATAGAAATAGATAAATAAAAAACAAAACAAAACAAAAAACGAGCAATACCTACTGACAATTCTATTCGATTTTACTTAATTTTTCCCAGAATATTTTTGATAAGGTTGGCCAAGTACTCTTTTTTTTCTCCTAAGAAAACATTGCCAGCTTTTAAAATCACATTATTAATTATAGAAATTATTGAAGTATTAAATAATAAAATTACCACCTTATTCTTGCTCTGAATTTTTCAACACTCATCCCAGTCTCTAATTATTCATTCAGCACATTTTAATAGAGCAAACACAATAGTTCTTCCTATTATCAAAGTTTCCTCAGATACTGGAATTCTATTAGGTTCAAAGATTCTTTGGCTACCTGTAATATAGCGACGGAGAAAGGTGTTGATCCCCCAATAGGCATGAACACGCTCTCTCCTGAGACTACATAAGCTTTATGAAAGAAAAAAAGAGGAAAATCTGCACTACTTCAAGGCTATTTTGTACCATAAGTGCAAAACGAACATATATCAGACTCAACAAAATAGCTATACTTTAGATTTCTAGAATGTACCTCTAAAACAATGTTGAAAGTTTCCATATAGCTAATTATTCGTTTGTGAGAAATTCTTAGCAGGCAGAGGTGTGTATTTGGCTTCTGAATACTAATGGGAATTCTGTTCATATTTTTTCATCTATGAGCCTTATTCACAAGTTTGAAAAAGAATTTCCAACTTATAATGCTCAACTTAGAAATAACATCATTGCACATCAGCCGTGAATTGATTATTTTTATAATACTGCACAATCAAGGATTTTTCTTGACTCCTGCCATACCCGTCTAGAGCCAAGAATTCAGGGGCAACCAGACCCAAAGGAAAAATATCATCAGTTATTGTTTAGGGCTAATTTAACAGATAATTTAACTTCAAACAACAATGATTAGGTCATTAAATTTCAGAGTCATGAGAAAATGAAAGAACCAACCGAGAGACAATTCGCTCTAACCCCATTACAGTTTTCAGTCTTCCTATTCAATCAAATTAAAACAAACAAACAAACAGTATCTGCCTAAGCAGGAAGATACCTTTGCTCCTTAAAGCACACAAAGAGGGAAGCAATAACAGGAAATGAGGAGGAGGAACGAAAACGAAGGTGTCTATTTCAACCCGGGATTCTATAAATATAGGAGAATTCAACTTTAGCCGGAAAATGAATATCCAAACGTGTAGTTATTGAACATGCTCTTTAGTAGCCACCCGAAGTTTGCAAATTTCGCCAAGAGCTATATGCTCTTTCCTCCTGTGAGGGCTTTTCCGCAATGTCAAAGACTCTGAAATGCTCTAGGCCACAAACCCGGAAAAGATGTAGGCCATTCCATCTCTCCTTACAGACTTACATGCAGAATTCTGAGTTATTTGTTATTATCTTAAGTATCTTCTCAGATCACGGTCTCGGGATTTCCGCCTATTTTAAGTTTTGCTAAAGGGCCAGGATGCAGCAGCGATGTGGAAGCTTAACAACTATGCTTGACTGTTATAAGAGGGAGGTGCAGGTGGAAGCATCCCGCTGCATTTCTCATCTCTTCCCTTCAATTCTTCCAAAAGGAAGATGATTCCTAGCGATTCTCCGCGCTTCCGCGGTAATCTGCTTCCCAGCCCGCTTTTGTCTCCCTAACTCCATGCTGCTCCTAGCGTTCAGGAAATTTCCTACCCGAATAACAGAGGCGAGGGCAATAAACCAGAAGGAGATAGACTATTGAAAAATCAGTTTTACCAACTACCGGGTGAGTGCTGAGATCTGAAACTGCACCCCATAAACAAAGACTAACTAACAGCTTCTTAGAAGTAGGGAAAGGATCTTAGACGGCTAAGAAGGAAGGGTAAGGTAGGGGAGCCTGCGTCCGCAGCTCTGGGAAACCAGTTCCCCAAGCGGCGGCGGTGTCCTGGGCTAGAGCGCCCTCGCGTTGCTGCTCGCCAGCAGCGCGGCTCATTGGGCAGGGAGGCCCGCAAGTGCTATCTGAACGCGGGCCCAGAACAGGCCTTGCAGCCGAGCAGCCCCAGCTAGCTCTACTGCCTGGTCCATGTTCTAATAGCATGTTCTGTTGTTAGTCCCTAACCCGAGACCTCAACTCCGGACCGAGTCCTGCCGCTCTACTTGGAGTCCAGCCCAGCGCCCTCGACAAAGCCAGTCCGAGTCCATAGTCCCAGGGCAGGCCATCCCGACACCGCAGCCCGGCCTCTCTCCGGAGCTTCGGGAGGAGTCAGCCAGAGTCTGGCGCGCTCGCAGCCACCGTGGGACAGCCAGACTCTGGAGCATACAACGCTGGCTCCTAAGTGTGCATTAAAAATCAATTATTTTCCTGAGATTTCCAAAGCCGGGAACTGAGCTATTCCCAACAGGGACAAAGTCAAGCCCAGAACGGTGCTCATTTCCCTCGATTTTTTTTTCCTCCTCTGTGAGACCAAGAAGTCTCCTTCTCTCAAGTGGCTCTGAACTCGACCTGCACCAGATCCGCTTAGTCCTGTAGAGACCATAGCTTGTCGCAGCCAAAGGAACTGAGGAAAGAGGGCCCGCACTGGGTGAGGCTGGCAATGCCAGTGTGAAAGTAGAAAAGAAAGCATGAGAGAGAGAGAGAGGGAGAGAGAGAGAGAGAGAGAGAGAGAGAGAGAGAGAGAGAGAGAGAGAGAGAGAGAGAGAGATTGGTTCTTAATGATATTAAAAAAAAGTCTTTATGCCAACGATCCCAGGTTTGAACATTAAATTTCCTTGTTCTCTGAAGCAGCCATGAAATTCAGAAATTTCTCCATTAAACGAAATACCTTACACTTCTGTACATACTAGAGTATCCCATTGCCTTCTCCATATAAATTTATCTTCTTTTTTTCCTTCTTTGAAATATCTAAATCCTCTTTACCTAGGCAGCCACCATGATTTCTGCCCACGTGGACAAATCACGCATTCATCCACCTATGGCTGTGAGAATCTACTCGCTTGGAACAATTTCCAAGTGGGAAAAAAGAACACTTAAGCCTCCAAGAGTCTAGATTTAAGGGTACATCCACAGTAGCCTGTGGGACACGCTAACCACCCACCACCACGTGCGGCAGGGAGACTTTCACTTACCGATCTCCTGGTGAGAGTGTTCACAGTTCTCAAGTCCTCAGCAGCCTTCCGATAACATCGAGCAGAACCTTGGATTGGGGGGTGGGGTGGGGGCACCAAATCGGGAGGGAGGGAGGAAGACAAAACATAACACTACGTCATATATTCCGCAGCCCAGCGCCCCTGGGCCTACATTTCCTGGACAAAGTCTTCAAGAACTGAGTGGGGGAAAGGGCCAATTTAGGAGCTGGAAACTAAAAGATAGCTTGGTTTTAACTATTGGAGCTTAGGGGAGGAGTTCCTGGAGGAATGGTAAAGCAGGGCAATTGGGGTGAGAGAAAAGAGGGAAATTGGAAGCAAAAGAAAAATCGAAAATGGATTTTCCAGCTATCTGGAAGATCGCTAACACCCTTTAACTCTTACAGTAGGAAGAACTCAGTCATATTGTTGCTAAAGAGAATTTAGATGACCACTACTCTTTTTGTAACTTCAGGATCCGGCCTTGAGTAGAAGTATAATGAGGGGAAATTTTAAAACTCAATGTTTACCTACCCTGCTTCTTAGAAGGGCTGTGCAGATTTTCCTCTGGAGATTTCCGTCTGTCTGGGAGAAGCTGGAGTATGGCTGGGGACAGGGTTATCTGCTGAAGTAGGAATGTACAGGAACCCCGCCCCTCTAGACACAGTTACACAACCTCAGCAACCCATCTCAGCCAGCACTGAAACCTGCAATGATCTTCACCGTCACCGTTTGTTAACCTAATTCTCCAACAGGCTTTTAGCCTTAAAAAGAACCAACTATATTAGCTACTCACAAAATTAATTTATCAAAATTAAAATTATTTCAATGCATGCAAAATCCTCAATGACAAAGTAGAAAATACATGTTGTAAAAATCAAAATTTTATATAGACTTCTAATATATTTTATGTGCCCATCTCTTTGGGGTGAAATATGTACCAACTTGAATACATATTATAATCAATACACTTCAGGACAGATTTTTTTTCCTTTCTGCTCTTGCTATGATTCCAGCCATAGAAGACACGGGAAGACTACCTTCACTATCATCAGGACACTTGTACAGAACAGTTTTAGACTAACTTGATTTCCAGTATTGCAATTACAGAAAAAAATATTTGGAAGAAATTCCCTGTCTGTTGCATTTTAAATCATTTCCTTGTGTTTATGTACTAACAGTTTCATTAACTTCCAATTATGTCAATTGAAATACTAAATCTGTAATATTACAATTTGGAGTTTTAATTTTTAAATCGTGATCATTTTCAAAAAGGTCAGTCTTTACTTCATTTTAAGCAATATAAGTCTACGCAAAAATAATCTCCAAAGAGTTTTAGAAGTGTTTGTCTGCACTGAACTTACTGCAATCAGCAAAAAGTTGGTGACAATACACAGTAAAACACTGTAACAGGTCTGAAGCAAAATTAAATGTATCAATACTATAGCAAATTGTCATTTTTAAAAGAGGATATCCTGAGGGAGGGTCAATCATATAAAAATTAATGAAATAAAATATGTTCATAGACTGGGCTTCAAAAAGGCCTCTACCAAATTATATATATATATATATATATATACACTCATTCTTGCTTATGTCTAGGAAGCCTAATAAACAAACTTCCAATCACATCGTCTATATTAGTAAATTAGACATGGGCTAAAGCACACTTGTACTCCAATATCTAGTTCCATAAATACAAAAAGTCAACTTCATTATGGACTTGAAAGTACAAAAAATATTGCCATTGAAATTATATTTCTCTATATTTTAAATAAACATTTTATAAAATTATAAATAAGTATGGAGTGTTCATTTATGCTGTCCAGAGAGCAAACACTCACCAACGAAATGTTTCTTAAATATCTAGATCTATTAGTTTTACTATGTGAATTCAGCTTTCCTTTCAACTTTTGATAGTTAATACTGTGTTTCCTCCGTGGTAGTACATACTTATTCCATAAATAAAGCCCATAGCAGAAGCAAGCAATAGTCATCCTATTTTTCCTCCAATCTAAATGTAGGCCTTTCCCTGTTTGTCTCTCAGCTATGCAATGAAGATTTCTTTGCCTAAGCCCACATTCCCTGCCTCCCCCCTTACTTGTGTGTGTGTGTCTGTGTGTGTGTGTGTGTGTGATTCACTTTTAAAAAACTGTTAGATTAAAAAAAAAGACTTATATCTAAGCAAAATCTATTCTCACATTAAGATGGAGATAATCAAACTAGTCTATTTTGCCCATCTCTCTCTGTTCAATTTGATTCCAGCTTTTTAAAATTTCATAAGATCTCTCTCCCCTCTTCCCCGCTTTCTCCCCTTCTCCCTTCTTCCTTTCTCCAATTCACAACCCAGCCATCCCCATTTCCCAACATCAGCTATTCTAAATTTAAAATCAATTTTAGCCAACCTGCTTCTCTACTGGGTTCACTGCCCCTCTTCCCCTGAGCAACTCTCTAAGTGTTTGCTGATAACATCTTAGGGACAGATTATTTTTCACTGGACCCATTGTAAAAAGTGGCCAGCTTATTGCATTACTGCAGAACACATTTCAGACTATACAAATGTAACAAATGAACAACTTGCCTTCCACAGAATCACCACAGGATCCAATTAATTACTAAACCTTTAACTCAGGTTTTCTAATTATTTTCTGGAATTATAGTGAGTGGGCTATTTGAGACAATTTGGAAAAGTTTTCATTTTCATATGTATGCATATGTATACACTTAATATATCTCATATATATGCATATTGTAGTTAAAACCAAAAATTTGTTCTGTATAAGCAAAAGAAACACATCTGTAAATTAAATTATACAAATATATTAAAAAGCTAATCAAACAAGTACCTCTATGATGTAAAAATGGAGGGGGAGATAGGGCTATTTTACTGTGAATAACTAGACTTTTAAATTGATGTAATTAAAAATATAAATATCAACATCCGTCTATAAATCATTACAACAGGTGATCACTTCAGTAACTCTATAATCCAACTCAGCAAATCTTTATTAGAATTCTTTCACTGTGGGTAAAAAGCCAGAAAAATAAATGCTGACTTAGAAAGTATAAATACAAATAGTTAAAAAAAATGTTTGCAGCATTCATAGCACAAATTGTACCTGAACTGAAGGGATATATATATATATATAATATACATATATAATATATATTATATATCATACTATATTGCTCATTATTCACTTATATCTAACTATATACATATATTTATTTATAGTTTGTCAAATTCTATAAACAAATACCTGAAACAATATATATAAAGGACATTCTATCAACTGATCTTTAAAATAAGTACAGAATAAACAGCTATGCATATAAAATTGAATACCTTTCTTTGCTGCATATCTACAAAAACAAAGATATCATCTGAAAATCCTAGGTTTCATTTAGAGCTAGTATTTATTAAGTAGCCTGTTCTTGGTAAAAATTGTTCACAAAGGGGGAAAAACTGCTATTCTCAGTTTTAGAGTCTCAGTTCAAATTAAAGGAGCAGTTTAAACTCCAGGTTGGCTAAAAAAGCCTTTGAATTTCCTATAAGTTGAATGGTATTTTGCAAATTAGCTCTACTTAATAAAAGAGACAAAAATATCAAGATATATATGAATTTAGCCTATTTTTTATTTCTGTGTGTTCATAGTAAACATTTTTGTAAGTGACAAACACGGGCATATGACCACAGTATCACAATCAAGAAATTTTAAGACAACATTAACAATCACTCAAATTGATGCGGCATTTGCGCAACACAGGTTACATATTTGCAAGGTTTACCTATAAGTACAATAGGTATTAACATTTCACTACATTTAGAAAAAATAAAAGTGACCTGTTAGTGACCACATACATCGAAATATACACAACACAAACTGAAGGCAATCCTTAATTTTGTCTCCTTCGGATTCAATTGAATGGGCAGTGTTGCCAACTAAACAACCTTCCTTTTTCGTTTGTTTGTTTACTTGTTTTAATACTTAGTATACCAAGTGCATTTGCTAGAATCCAATCTTTGGTCTAAAAGTAAACAAAAGGAAAGAAACAGTTCTTTAAAGAAAAAGGACAAAACAATAAATGGCCAATATAATTCCTTGGGCACCTTTACTACAAATTCTTAAATACAAATTACAATTTAACATTTTAAAACTCTCTTCATAATTTAGGTTGTTCTCAAGGCCTGCGTCCACCAGATAGCTCCATGATAACTTATAATACTGCACACATGGAAATCTGGCAGCCTGTTGAGATAGACTTGTCAGGTTTGAATGAAATGGCAAAGCAGTCACTATTTAGATACACATTCTACTATAATTTGACGTCCAAACCTTATATTCTACAATGTATTCTCCCACATTGCACCTCGCTGACACTCCACACCGTGTTAGAATAGTAAACAACCCTAAAGACTGAACAAACGTACAGAAATGGGGAGGGGGGGCTTAATAAAAAATACCTGGACTTATTTTTTTAATTATCATTTACAATGCAAATGTGTGTAAAACGTTCACTTACAGTCTGGTCCCCCGGATGTTAATGTATTAAAGGGTTGGAAGAAGACCCCTGATTTTGATGTGTGAAATAATCAGACAGTCCCCCGGACAGTCCTGTCGTAAAACTTGGCAAAGAGGGTCTTAAAGACTCACAGGGCAGGGTCGAGGGGGCCTGCGGCGACGTAGAGGAGGACGCGGCCCGGGCGCTCATGGACGTGCTGGTCTGCGAAGTCATTGACGGGTGCGGGACGTGGGGGAAAAAGTAACTGGTCTGGCCCGCGAGCAGGTTGACGGAGCAGGGGTTGAGGGAGTAGGTCCCGGAGCAGGGCACCGACAGGCCGCAGGGCACCGAGGCGGCGAGCGCAGCGGCCGTGAGGTGGTGCGTGGCGTACGGGATCTCCCCGTTGACCAGCCGGTCCACACTCAGCCCGTTGGCGGTGGAGAAGGAGTGGTTGTTGCCCAGCGAGTTTTGAGTCAACACGGAGCTGTAGGGCATGGGGTGGCTGGGGTAGGCCGACGTGGTCCCGTTGTAACTCAAAGTGCTGCTGGCGCGGGGGTGGTGCAGGGACAGGAAGGGCGACATGGGCCAGTAGAGGGAGCCGGCGCGGTCCATGAAGGTGAGGCCGGTGGAGGTGAGGCGCGCCCCGCGCTTAAAGGCCAGCTTGGCCCGAGACGTGGTGGAGCGGCGCCGCAGCTTGCCGGTCGTGCCGCCGATGAACACGTCGTCGCTCGACGGGTCGAGCATCCAGTAGTTGCCCTTGCCCGGGTCGTCGTAGTGGCGCGGTACCTTCACGAAGCACTTGTTGAGGGACAGGTTGTGGCGGATGGAGTTCTGCCAGCCCTGCTTGTTCTCGCGGTAGTAGGGGAAGTTCTTCATGATGAACTCATAGATGCCATTGAGCGTCAGGCGCTTCTCGGGACTCTGCCTGATGGCCATCATGATGAGCGCGTTGTAGCTGAACGGCGGCTTCTCGTACTTGCCGTTCTTCTTGTCGCCCTCCTTGCCCCCCTCCCCGTCCTTGCCGCCCTCGCCCGCCCCTTTCTTCTCCTCCCCCCCGGCGCCCGCGCCCTTCTCCTTCTCGTCCGGCCCGACGGGCGCCAGCTCCGCCGGCCCGCCGCCCGGCTCGCCTTTGGCTCCAAGTGCGTCAGCCTTGGCCCCGTCCAGGGCGGTGGAGGGCGGGAGCAGGAGCGGCTGGGGACCCTTGTCGTCGTCGGCTGCTGGGGCGCCGCGCGCCTGCGGGGGCTGCGGGGCCGGGGGCGGCTGCTGCTGCTGCTGCTGGGGCGGCGGTGGAGGCGGCTGGGGCGCGGGCGGCGGCGGGTGGTGGTGGTGGTGATGATGATGGTGATGCTGGGGGTGGTGGCTGTTGTGGTGGCCGTGGCTCGCGTGGTGGTTGTCGTTCTGGACGGCCTCGGGGACCAGGCTGTTGATGCTGAACGAGGACTTGGGAATCATTTTCACCTCTTTCCTATCTCCCATGTCCAGCATCACCCAGGCGTCGGGGGGCGGCGGCGGCGGCGGCGGCGGCACGGGAGCCGGGCAGCAGCGCGGCGGGCGACCAGCGGGTTCGGAGTGGGGCGCGGGGGGAGCGGGCAGCGGAGGCGGCACTGAGCGCTCCGGCAGCAGCGCAGTTGGACCGCAGGCTCCGGCGCTGGCAAGGCATGTAGCAAAAGCTGCAACCACCCCTCAAGAATTAGAGAGAGAAAGAGAGAGGGAGAGAGAGAGAGAGAGGGAGAGGAGATAGAGAGAGAGAGAGAGAGAGAGAGAGAGAGAGAGAGAGAGAGAGAGAGAGAGAGAGAGGGAGGCTAGAGGCAGAAGCAACCCGTCGCCCGGGGTGCAGCGCCCCGCTCCGTTCCGCGCCCGGCCTCCCCCTCCCCCGCTGCCTCCTCCTCCTCGCGCCGCAGCAGTCACAGCAGCAGCAGCGGCAGCCCGAAGGGGGGGAGAGCCGGGCGGCGGGCGGGCGCGTCCCGGAGCGGCCGCAGCGAGGCTAGGAGACAGCGATCGAGGCAGCTATAGCCACAATTAATTTTCCGAGCTACAGGCGCACACTAGGGCTGTAAAAAAATTTTTGGTTTAACCTTTCCTACTGCCGAACCAATCAGTGCCGCCGGCGTGCAGGAGCGTCTGGCTAGCCGTCGACCAATCGGGGGCCCAGGGCCCGCCCATCCCCGCCCCGCCCCGGCCCCGCCCCCCGCTCACCGCCCCCTCCGGGTGGCGGGGCCCAGGCCTGGAGCCGCGGGGACCGGCGGGAGATCGCCCACCCGGCCAGGATTAGCGTGGGGCGTGCGCCCCGGGCCGCGGCCGCTCGACTGTGGCCTCCTCCCTGTATGGGATTATTTTCCTTTGCGCGTCAATATTTATCCTTATTGATTAAAGTTTGTATCCAATTTTGTCTGGAAGAGCGGGGCGGGGGGCGCGGCGGAGGGGCGAGCTGCGAGGGTGCGGGAGAGGGCGTGAACCCTGGGGACGCGGCGGCCCCGGCAGCGCCCTGGGAGCGAGCGGGCCAGCAAGCTCCGGAGAGCCGGGCATCGGGGGAACGGGGCCTGGAAGGTGGGGCGGGGGCGGCCACGGCCAGGCCGGTACTTACAGCTTCCTGCGGCCCGCGGCGAGCTCGGCTGTGAAGCTGGGCTGAGGGCGGCGAGCGGGGGCGGCTGAGCGGTGGGTGCGTTCTGTGGAGGCCTTCCACGCACGCGGGCGGGCGGGCGGAGAGCTGCCCCGGGCGAGCACAGACCCAAACAGTCCCGAAATAAAGCAGGTAACACGTGTGTTCTCCCTCCGTCTCGCTTCACTCCCAGAGTCGCGCTCACGCGCGGGTGACCCGGTGGCAGTTGTCTCCTCGGGCACTCCACCTCCTCTTCAGCTTCTAGGCAGTACTGGAAGCCGGTAGCCGCGATCGATCATCCTGGAAATATTTTCATTTTGCTTGACATTGAAGAAAATATGAGTGGGCGTCTACTTCCGTTTTTTTTTTTTTTAAATCCTATGTTTGCTCCTTTTTCCCATTTCACAAATACTTTATCTCTTTAAAACCTCAATCTTGAAACACCAGTAGGGCGAAATCAGCTCTTACCCTTCTTGGATGCTGCTGGAATGCTCTGGGGAGCCCAAGGAAGGTGGATTTGACAGTCCTAGCTTCTGGGGTTTGGGGGATGGTTTGGTGGGGAGGTTGAAACGAGTGGGTAGCTTGTAATTCAAGGCCTTTAAAAAGATCGCGGCCAGGGCCAGGGCCAAGGCCCAGCATTTCCCAGGGATTGGAATTTAGTGCGGAGCACACAGATCACAAATCCTCACTGGCTCAAAGCGCGCCACGTTGTAAGCAGAGGCCGTAGCCAGAGAGGAGAGGGAGGTGGAGACACATAGGTCACGAGTATCTTTCCCCTCCTCTTTAAGGTAAAATACTCTACCCATGCCAGCATTCATTTTGATGAGCTCTTAGCTAAATGATCTCTCAGTCTTGATATAAAAAAAAAAAAGGAAGGAGAAAAAACAGGGCCTATGTGTGGTACTAAAATCTACCAGAAACATGCAATACTCAAAATAATAGGGAGTTATTCTGATGTTCTCACCCCCCAAATTTGAAATGGGGCGCAGAAAGAGGGGAGGGAAAGAGAGGGAAACGCTAGCGAAAATTATCCACAATTACAAATAGCTAGCAAATTTTATATCTATTGGAGTGTTGTAAGAGATCTTTGATTATTTGTCCCCAAATATCCTTCCACTGCTTGGATCTCTTCCTACATATCCGCTGACTTTAAAACAAGCTATGCATGACGGAAAAGGCCAGGGTTCTAGCAATCAGCTTTGCAAAACACATTGGTGCCAAAGGTTGATTTCTAGGCTTGGGGTTTCTCACGGAGCCTGGCGACGTGATGAGCTTTGCCAACCTAGCTAGAGAGATCTGTGAGCCTGGGTTGTCTTGTTCATTTCCCTTCCCACTCTTTTCTCCTCCTCAGGCCCATTTTCCCTGGTGGTTCCTCAATGCGCTTGCCTTCCTTCCTCCTCCCCTCTCCCTTCTTCCCCTTTCACTAACCCACCCCTTCTCCCTCCCTCCTTTCCTCTCCCCTTCACTCCTCCACCTACTCCTCCCCATCCCCCAGCCCCCCTTCTCACCACCGCTTATAATGGCTCCCGGGGCTCCCTCAGAGGTGGACGGCCCGGTACGTTTTCGTAGTCGGTCTAGCGTGAAATGATTCGGTGTAACCGGATTCTTGGGAAAGGACAGGTTACGTAAACATTTACTGATGTGGAGTAACTATACTATTTGTACTCTGATATGCAGGAAGGAAAGTGTTGATTAACACAGAAGAAAAAAAAGCGAAATTAGCTGATTGCATGCTCATAAGTGCAAGCTGTCATTGAACTGCTTTTAAAATAGACACAGCTGGGTGTTTGTGTTGAAAAATTTCTTGTGTTTTTGCTAATACTGAAATAAGCATGATTTTGTATACCAAACATTTTCAGATCATTAAAATTTGTAATCTGTGCTGGTTTTAAACACAAAGAAAAGAAACAGAATCATTTCGATGTAAAATTTGCTGATATTATATTAACTCAATCAGGTCTGTACAAATTGTGCATTGTGTCTCCTAAAATCTGTTTGATCAATTTAATACACAAAGTGCCAAACGTGGGTATTGTTTGTTAACATTGGACATTTTATTCAAATCTGAGCTCAGCAGTGAACTGGAGGAGTTGTTCCTTGAATACAACACCAGCTCTGACTGATGAATTTTTAATGTTTTGAGGTGCTTCTTAGGTTAAAGCTAAGTGTGTATTGTTTTGTTACCCCGTGGAAGAAATTAGCAGGCAAAGTAAGGTTTTTTTTTTTTCTTCTGTTTACTTTCAAGGAGCAAAAACTGGGTTTTGTACAGTGAGAGCTGCAATACTCTGATTTTATATGTCAAGGCTTATGGCGGCTTGAAAATTGTTTTGCATGCAGATTAAGGGTGTGCTGTGTTATTTTAAGGTTACGTGAATGCGAGTCTCTCAAAGCAGGATGATTGATCGTAAAAACATAGCATATAGTTTGAAATAATATTAAAACTAGTTTCCTGATGCAAAGGTTATTTGCAATTCCCGAAAAAGCAAGTTTGAATCCCTTTAAATAATTTTACTTGTTCTTTATGGTGAGATGGGGCTATATATCAGAATGCACACACATATGTATATCAGGCTTGTTCAACAAAACATGCACTGTTTACTCAGAGGCTTATATTTGTGTAAGCAATGGTTTCTTTTTAGATCTGCTGCTAGCTGAAGCAGAGGGGGAAGGAGTTCCTGGACAAAGTATTGTGAAGTTGAAAGTCTCTGGATGAGGCTTTGTATATCCTACCAACCAATTTGGGTGCAAATTGGATTTGAAGTCCTGCCCACGTCCACCGAGGGCCTCTTCCCTCTGCACATAAAGCCCTGTTTTCAGCCTCCTAGTCGCTGTGATTACCTTCAGAAGACAGAGGGCAGGCAGCCAGTGGTCTCAGACCGGAAACAAATCCCCCCACCAGTATAATTTTCCCTCCTAATCAATTTAACCTCACACATATAAATTTGCAAATGTGTAGTCTTAGGAAAGTAATGAATAGAAGAGCACACCAGAGTAAATGTGATCTGTTAGTTTACATAGTGGTGACCTCGTAGACCTCAGCTCTCATCCACTACCTACTCACTCAAAAAAAAAAAAGGACAAGAATTGTAGAGCGAGCAATTTCAGCAGAAGAGTTGCTGGAGAAGTGTAGATTATTCCTTGTCAATTTTAAAATTAATCTCCAAGCTTACACAGCGCACTTCATTCGAGCAGGGGGCAGCTTATTTTTATTCCATCTTTGAGGGTGGATGGATGTTGCATTTTCTTTCTTGGGTACATTGTTTTGTTTTGTTTTGGGCCATCTTTACTTTCTAGTAACAAGGGTGGGCCATATTTATCAACTTCCATCTTTCCCCTGGGAGCAGAGACAAACTCAAGCTAAAGTTCTCTTCTTACAAATGCACAGGACGGTTTGTGACCTCTTGACATGTGGGAGTCAGTAGATCCCATGCTGAGACATCCAGGTATTTCAGTGGTTCTGTAACAAATGAAGTCTGCCTTCCCTAGAGCCAACTTGTCTATAATCTCTTCCTAACAGCAGGTAATGGTGCTAACATTTAGTGATTAGAAGTTACTCTTTAGCGTGTTGTATCCTTGTTCTGTGGGTTTTGGTTACAGGTTATACGATTAGGTTTGCGAGAACAGTAGTGAACTAAACTTCCCAGTAAGAGGTCTTCACACCAGGGAAGTGTGACTTTTCCTAGGCAGCCCTGCCTCGTCACTCATTAGGGAGCTGCAGGTTGTCAGAGGCTGCTCTCAGCAGGCTCATGCACGCACCCCTAACGTCATCGAGGGCGCGCATATGTGCATGGAGTGGGTATACACACACACACATAGAGCTCTAAAACTAAATTAAGAAGCCGATGATTAAGACAAGCGTCTACTAGGCCTGTCATTTCAGCATCCTTCCATCATAACATTGTGGCACTGGCAATTTTGCTTGAGAACCTTGAGGAAAAAAAAATCTAAGGGAGAGCCTCATATTTGAGAGTTGAAATGTTTAACTTCTATAAGCTAGGGAGCCACTTCAGAAGCCAGGCAGTTAAAAGGAGGAGGGAGAAAAGGGGGGAAGTGGTCTTCATGGAAACTCATTGATTTCTCTGGGCACATCTCTTTGATATGGCCATGTGTCCTATGTGTAGCAAAGCTAGATCCACTAGCACCCAAAAACTCCCGGGTACCAACAGCCCTAGAGAGACTCACACATAATGGCATCACCCTAGAGCCAAGAACCATTGAGTTGCTCTGAACACAGTCTCTGTAGAATACTCTGAGCATTTTTGATGAGTAGGAAGGCCTGCTGCCCTTTAATGTGTTTTCTGTTACTTGCTAGTAGCTACAGGACTACTGGGAGTTGATAGTTTAAGAAGTTGAGCCCCTGGTAAGTAAGACACTCCAGTTGTAGACCAGAACCAATTGGGAGAAATTCTCTCACACACCAGATAGGCAAGCCAGTCCTGAAAGGCCAGTGTCTATAATTTCCCCTAGTTGCCCAAGGAATCAATGCAGTCCACTTTCCCAAGAAGACAAGGAACATTGAAGAGAAAAGAGAGAGTGGAAGTGTGGTCCCAGAACTGGAAATTGAAGACAAGGCTTGGCTTCTTAGTTCTCCCCACCCCGTCCCAGTCTTTCTGAAAAGGAAGGAAAGAGACTTACAAAATCCAGCATGTATGACTATGCTGTCTTTTCTGGTTTGTTCATCAGTGCATCTTGAAAGGAAAAGAAAGAAAATTATTTCATAAACACACACACACACTCACTGTGAAACAAAAGCTTGCAGGCTGAAAAAGCACACAACTCCTATGACACAGAGGCCCTAACTATGTCATTACTAGTCTTAGTTTTTCTGAGCATCAGTGAGATGTTAAGCAAGAGCTGGAATTGTCTTCTTTGAGGAAAAAGTATAGACTTCCCTGAGAGCACAAACATCAAAGCTCTTATGTTCGGAAGCAACTTTCCAGAAGATCCCCAAAACTCCCATTGTGAGAGAAAACTGGAAGAACAAAAAGGTTGACTCAGTTGCAACTATTAGATACTCAGTTCAGAAGCGGTCGCCTCTCAACAGCTAAATGCATGCGGAATTCATAGGGTTGTACGTTAGATGAATAAATATAACACAGAGAATGACTTCTGCTCATTGCAAGTCTGTAGAGGAATAAGGATTGGGAAAACTGCATGCTTGAGTCCCAAAGCCTCCTTTAGTCCAGGAGAGAAGGCAAGCTGTGTGCTAATAAAATGTCTGCTTTCTTATAAAAAAAAATAACCTCCCCAAACAAAACAAAACAAACAAAACAAACAGAAATCCAAACAAACAAACACAAAACTACCAGGACAAACTAATGTGCGCAACTCATACCAACCTGCCTCTTCGCTCTCTAGTACTGGCTCTTCTAGGTCCTCCCCACACCCCACCCCACCCCCAACCCAAATCAAAACCTGTGGCACCAGTGTTTGCCAAAGGTCCTGTCTGCCCACCCTCTTGGGGCGGCAGTGGTTGTTGGGCTCTGGTTCTTGAAGAAGGAGCTTCGCGGAGAGACTTGCTAGTCTGCTTGCCTCTGCTCTCCTCCCAGCGCGCTCACCCTGAGCTCCTTTGTAGTCCACGCCTGCCAAGTGCAATCCAGCCGGAGAGAGGCCTTGCCTTTAGGTTTCATCTCCAGATCCCTCCTCCCCTTCTGAAAAGGCAACTTTCAGCTTAGATGTCTGGTTTTTGCACATCAGACTGGAAGTATGCACAAACAGATCAATATTTTTGGGCTTTATAGGTCATCTGCCATGGTGAACGCGGAAAGGGGGGGGGGAGGCGGGGGCGGAAACAGTTAAAGGTTGTGAGCTTGTATTGATATAGTGCACAAGTCTGAGCTGAAATACCAGTGCGTGGTGCTGAAGTTAATTCGAATATTCAATAACAACTAAGGAGTATTGAACCCAGTGGGGGAGAGCAGTTACACACCACTTCTCTGCGAATCTTCCCAAGAAGCTATACACACAGGAAGGAGACACCCGACAGAGCAAGCTAGATACAGTAGGGCACAGGAGCAAGCTACTACAGTCACCAAATGAAAACTAAAACAACTCAATTCCTTTTCAGAATTGATAAGAAAGGTGGTGGGATATTTTTATTATTAAACAATCCCTACTTGATTTATTTCGTCAAATTCGGTGTCTCCCTTCTGGCTTTGTCTTAAGCCAGGAGAGAGAAAGCAATATCAAGATAATAGCTCAGCTGGGCAAGTGTGGCTCAGCTGAGTGTGTGGGCTACAAACCTTCAGGCCAAGAGGCTCGCTCCCTCTTTCTGTCTTTCTTTTTGTCCTTCTACCTTCTCTCTCTCTTCCCCTCCCTCTCCTCCTCCCTCCCTCCCTCCTTTTTCCTCTCTTCCTTCTTTCCCTCTTTTCGTCTAGATTGTGAATTTGATAGATAAAAAAGAAGAGAAAATGGAAACTCAGAAGACCCCCCCTCCCGCCCCCCTTGCCGAGAGCAACGGCATGCATGCTGCGGCTGGCTGCTGGCTGCCGCAAGCTCTTTGAGCGCAGAGCCTAGAGAGGCTCATTCTGGTGCTTTCTCGCTTTAAGACTTCCAGAATGCCAGTAGGGCCAGGCGCTCTGCTCGCTCGGATTTCTGCCCAAGTAACCCACCGTTTGGGTTTAGAATAAATACCCCCAAAGAAAAAAGGCCCCCAATTAAGCTGAGTATGGGCTAACCATCTCGCATCCAAAAACTGGGCCTGGAGGTTTTCATAGAGGGAGTTCTAGGTCCAGACCACCTAATAACCCGTGAGTGGGAGAATACGGGTATTGAGTAGGTCTGGAATTGTACACGAAACATTATTTCCTAATTAATTAAAGTAATTCTCTATCTCTATTTATATTCATATACATGCTATTGATTACACGCCTCTATTTGCTTGAAAAAGTGCTCAGAGTATCTTTGGAGCACACTGCTCTTTCTTTGTCCCCTTGAACATTTACAGCTGATCTTGCGGCTGGTTGAGATCAATTAGCACTGGATTTTGCCCTGGGATTGCTCCCCAGGGCGGAAAAATGGAGCCAACTGTTCTCCAGAGACTTTATTCGCCCCTCTGTATCCGCCAGGACTCCGTAGGCAGTTCAAAATCCCAAGCCTTGGTTTCACTTGATTTTGTTGTTGTTGTTATTGATAAATATTGGGTCATACACAAGCCACTTGTCAGAGCCTTTGGCTCCATCTCACAGCGGCAGCTCCTAGCGGGGCGTTTGAGTCTTGTCCTAGAAGCTGAAAAAATTTCCTGGGACGAGAACTGCACATTCTCTGATCCTTCAGTTCCGGAGATATCCCTATAGGATCATAGCCCTGCCTGTCTGCTGTCAGGTTCATTCCTCGATTTGTTCCAATATATGGACACTGAGTAGATGGGTGTGTTCTACCCATTTAAAAAATTGTGATTGGGAGGGGTGTTGGTAAGTTGATGCTGGTCCTATAGCTCCCTGCAAAGCCCCCCTCAAAGCTCAAACAGATAGTCATTGTAATTGTGGGGAGGTGAGGATGAGCCGGCAGGTAAGGCACTTGAGGGTTGTGTAATTGGAGTGTTGTATACAGTTTATCTTTCAGCTGTGCTGTGTATATTTCTCCCCCTTGATACATACTGCATATGAACAGAACCCATGGTCGGCTTGTCTTGGCATGTTTGAAGCCCTAGACACCTAACAGTATCATTACAGGAAAGAGACAAAGCCCCAAAGACTCCATCCAGGCAGGGAGGTGACTGCCTTTGGGGCGAATGGGGAGTTTCCTTGGCACTGAACTTGTCAGGGGAGCAGAGCCACTGCTGGACTCCCCTGACTTCAGGGCTTTCCGATGCTGAACTAGTGTTTGTGTGTGTGTGTGTGTGTGTGTGTGTGTGTGTGTGTGTGTGTGTGTGTGTTGTAACCAACTGATTTCCGACATTTCAAAGAGATTCTTTCTATTTCTCAGCATTACGGAAATGTACGTTGCTGGAAAAGCAGTAAAAACAAGCATAGAACTGCAATTTTCAAGAAAATAGGATCTCCAAATATAAAAATAAAAAAGTAGCAGATAAGATGTATAATTCAATCAAATTACACAAAATTGCTTGAGAATCCAGAACAGTAGCGATCCATTATGCCTCTGTTTTATTAGTGACAAGTACAATTACTCTAAAATAAAGAACACTGGTGAATATATAATTGGCTGTAATCATGTTAGTGTTTGAATAAAAATGACGGGAACATTTAACACTTTGACAACAAAATGTTCAGAAATAACTTATTTATTCAAACAGTTTTTTATTTTCCACCAAGCGAAGGAGAAACACAGTTTGCTTAGGAAAATCAATGACTTTTCCCTGCAATAAATAAATACCCCAAAGGGGAAAAACAGCCCCACACCTCTATATTATTACTACTATTATTTTTAACCACCAAGAAGCTTAATCCTATTTGAAGTCAACATTTCACATAGCGGTTGTTTGGTACTAAAGTCCGCCACCTAGAGGAACAACTGTATAATGCAATGCCAACCCCTTTACCCCCGCGGTGACCCGGAGAATCAGTTAATATTCTTTGCAAATTGCTGTCCAAACTAACTCCCTCACTCCACCCCCTCATATCCCCTTCCGCCCTGAAACATCGTCACAATATTTTCTTAGTAATTGTTATGCGCGGTTGACAAAAACCGGAGACTTTCTCCGTTAGTGTAGATCTCCCGGGAAAGTGCCAGGGAGTGCACCGGGGAAGCGGGTCAGGATTTGGAAGGTGCTGGAGAGGCAATTCTCTTTTACCTGGGGTTCATTTAGAGCAGCCCGATTTCAGGTCCCTTAAAGGAACAGTTTAAGAGAGAATCATCTTAGTCTGGCTCCCTCTGGTTTTGCGCAGAGAAAGAAACCAGTTCCCGCCCCCTGCTCCGCCGGCATACAAAATCTGGGCCCCTGCTTTTTATCTAATTAGTCCTGTAAGTTTTATCGACCCAGGTAGGCTACTGGGAATACCCATAATGCAGATTTTGTTTGGTTGTGTCCCTGGAGCCAGACCCACGCAAGAGAAAAATCTAGATTTTTGCACAGTCCTGTATTGTCAAGAAACGCATGCGGTTTGCGGGAGAATTTGGAGCTCCGCTCGGCAGGACTTTTCGCTTTTAAGTCTTGTTGGATCGCTTGGATCCAATGGGGAGATGGGGAGAACCACCCTACCTTCCCACTCACTTTAATTTAAGCTTTGGGCAGGGATACTCTAAAGGAGGCTAGGGCGGCTGGAAGAAGAATTTCCTAATGTGCGCTACATTCCCTTAGCGGACATTGCTGCCACCGCCGCAGCCTCTATGGTGATCCAGGCCAGACATTCAGCCTTCCCCATCTCACTTCAAAGTTTTATCTGCCCGAAGTTGCCTATAAAAATGTTTAAGCTAGCAGGACGAGAAAGGAGCAGAATGATTGAATTCTTTTTAAAAAATAAGTGTAGCTAGTACCCGAACTTCCGATGAGTTTTATCTCTTCGGTTCCCCTGGTTTCTTCCTTCCCTCTCTTCCTATTTTTTCTTAGATGTCTCACCTTTCCTTCCCTTTTCCTCTCTCTCTCTCTCTCTTTTCTAGTCTATGTCTACCAACTTTTCTCCAAGAATAAGATGAAGAGAGCGGAGGTGATGCCGAGACAGACCCTTTCCCCCCACTTTCCTGCCTCCTAGTCTCAGATGCTCCACGCGGGATTTGGACGCCCTCTGAGGGTTCTTCCTCTTCTTCTGACTCAATAGCAGTTCAATTAGGAACCATTAAACTATTTTCCTGGTGTATGTCTAAATTATTTTAAGGTAGTTAAATATGTATTTTAAAAATCACAAACACTAGATGGCTGTCCGGTGGCCTAAGGCCTGAGGGTTCTAAGCCCACTCCACCACTCTACCGCAAGGCCCTAAGAACTCAAATCCTCAGATTTTTTTTCCTTTTTTGGTTTATGCAAAGCTAGCTCTTCCACTCTTCACTCCGAGGTCTATCATCCCTCTCCTGCATTATATTAACAGCGTGCTAGCCTTCCTCTACGTGGGTAGGCTGCTAATGGGAACCACTTAATGCAACTGAAATGCTCATCTGTGGAGATTTTCCCAAGCAATGTTGGCTTTTTTTTCTTTTCTTTTCTTGTTTTCTTTTCAAGGCATGGTCACCACTCCCTCACTTCTCCTCTTTTCTTAATATGGGGTCTGGAAAGGGGGTACAACAACTTTTAGTGAGTGGGATGCTCCCTCCCCTTTCTGCTGCTTTTCAGTTATCCCCGGGGATAAACTGGACAGCTTTGCTTCTCTCTAAAGAGTAGGACTATCCTAAGTCTAGCTAAAGCTCTTGGTTGCCTCTAGCAGCAAATCCTAGTCCATCTATTCTCCAGTGCCACCTTTCCTTCCCCCGGGAAGTTTGTCCGGGGAAGTCAGGATGGCTCTCACTGAGACTCTATAGTGTTCTTCAGTGCAGTCCTCTGAAGAAAATGCCACAAGAAATTGCCACAGAGATGCTCTGTGCTTTGCATGGTCTCATGTGTAGGGTATGTTTCTTTAGTTGGAAGAACTTTTTAGGGTCTACTTTTGGGGGCTTGTTGGTATCCCTTGCCAAGAAGGGATGCACCCCCCCACCCCCCAAGAGAGTGATCATCTTATAAAGCTTTATACACTTTCATATAATTCTGGCCAAAAAGTCATGATTCATCGATCCAGTTTCCTAGGAGAAGATCATCAGCAAAAAGCCAAGTTAAATCAGATGTGTAATAAATGTTATACAGTGGGTTTAGTGATGGTTTGTGATTCACAGATGAAGTGTTCCTGCCACCTAAAAGTTGGTGACATGCAGACTCAAGATCTTCTGGCATTACCATTCTTCCTCTTAGGAAGTTACTTCACCTTTGTAGTGTTTTTTTCTTTAACAAAACATTACTGTAGTTGTTAATATACAAAGTGCCAAATATCTTCTGTTTGTACAAACTCCCAAGAAATGACACCCCAAATCATTTCCAAACCCTATGTTTTTTTTTTAAAAAAAGGTTGGAAGTGAAATTTCATTCAAATAGCAGCAGTGCCATCTAGTGACCATAGGGATGAGTATTGATGAAAGTAAGAGTGTTGGCTGTTTTTAAGATTCCTGAGGCACAGTGGGCTTTTCTAATACAGTGTGATTGTCTTACCAGGAGAACTCTATAATATCAAATTTTACACCATGAACACAGATAAATTAAACTATGTTTTTCCATGTCAGGTTTTCCTCCAAGGTAGCTTTGCTGTATTACATTGATTTTACAAATTATCAGCAAGAATTGATAATGAGAGTTATAAACATATACATAATTAAAATAGAAACAAATAGACATTTTGGTATTTCTTCTGAGGCATTGGTTACTCACTTAAGACTGCTCTTTAGTTAGTATCAGGAACACACTAAATTTTCTATCTTTTTTTTTTTTTTAAATAACCACATCTGTGCTTTCTCTATGTCACCATTGCTCAAAATGTTTTGAAATTCAAAGTAACAGAATTCATATGCTTGAACGGACTCCACTTTTTCTTTTTGTAGAGAAGATTATAAATGGACTTTGTGGGCACAGGTGCAGTCTTAGCAATGACAGACTAGAGAGTCCAAGAATTTTCAGAATAAAACCACTTTAGCATTTGCTTGGCATTTAATATGTTGGACTGAGGTAGTAGAAGAATTCATCTCATTCCTGTGACTTTGTATGCTGGCCATATGTATAGGTGTGGTTTGTGCACGTAGTTGCTAAAGTGTGTTTTTAGTTTCCTATCAGCAAGGCAGCTGAGGGCCCTTGGAATACAAGGACCCATGCTTTAGGGTTAGTTTTGTTGACTGCACTTTACTTTTGCTTATAGTTCCCTTGATTTTCCTGTGCAATGTGCCTGCAAGCTAGCACAGGAACTAAACTGATAGTCTGACATATGATAACTGGAATGCTGGTCAGCATCTGGTTGAGCTTGAGCTAGCCACGATGCTTTTCCTGACCTTTGTTTTTTTATACACAAAATGAAAAGGATGAACCTTTTTTTATGAACCTTTTTTTATGATTTCATACAGCTCAGAAGGCCTATGAATCTGCAAAGCATGAACTCTCATCGCAAGATACTGTTACTTGCAACCACTCTTTCCCTGAGAAGGGGACATGGAGATTCAGTATCAGTTCTGAATTGATCTAACAGGCAGTTCACCAGTAATAAAAATTGTTAAGCTCTTCTTTTTCCCCTAGTATTTCATCATATTCTTCTTTTCTCATTTTTGCTTTTGTTTTTAACAGAAAACAAAACAACAAAACCAAAAAACTTTTACTTTTTTCAGTCAGCCTTTCACTAACTCATTGGCATGCACTCCGCTCTGTTTTGCTGTCCATCCAGAAAAATCATGTGAGGACGTGATTAGACTGAACACAAAGCCATAATGCTGAGGCAGCTGTATTTGAGGTCTAACATGTTCTCATATCCTTACTGTAATTATAAATTAAGATTAATAATTTTAGGTACCAGATCCAAAGTAGTCTGGCTGCAAACAGCCTACATCTCTCCTGGCTTCTGTGGTACTTTGAGAATATTCCTTCAGCAGCTGATAGTAAGATTTTCCCAGCTTCCATACAACTAGGAATGTTATTGCACAGATTTAACAAGGAAAGGAGTGTTTATAGAAGGCACACAACACTCAGAATGTACATATTCTCAGCCTCATGCAGGCTGCATACACACACACACACAGACAGACAGACACACACAGAGACACACACACAGACACACAAACATAGACCCCCACCACCACACACACACACGGAGTATAATTTCCATCTGCCAAGAGTTAATAGAAGGTATAGGGTTCATTTTGAGGCAAATTTGGAGTCTTTCAAAGGTTTCGTTCTCAGGTGCCATTCTGTTCTCTCAATATCTTTCTGTTCCTCTAAACCTTGGAATGGCAATTAAGATACTATGTCACTGTGCTTGTGCAATGTGAGGGTCTCTTAGTCCAAATTCCTGGGATATGAAGTATTTCAGATTTTTTGGAATATTTATGTAGACATTGATGGTTGAAGTTCTCTTATCTGAAAAGCCTTAAATATCAAATTCTCTCATATCCAAAAACCTATAAAATGGCATCTAGACATTTATAAAGTTTGGATTTAAGAGCATTTCAGATTTAGAATGTTCAGTTTACAGGTGCTTAGACTATATAAGATTACCAAGGCATGTTTTCTCCTGTGAACTTTCTAAGAATATTCACCAAGAGAATGAACATATTACATGAGGCCATTCAGTTTGAAAGACACAGAAAAGGCCATTATACCCTGGCCTTGGTGTCAATAGCTATTGCTTGCACTTACCCATCTTAGGCTCAGAGCCAGTACATCAGGAAATAGAAATATTTCACAGTACAAAGTACTTTTTCATGTGCCCCACAGTAGGATTATACCACACATACTTGAGGACTCTCAACTTTTAAAGTGTTGGGACTCCTAATGAGATAAACTGACTGTGTGCTATGATTTTCTCTTTATATTCATTTTTTAAAATGTTTTTGAGATTATAATATAATCATGTCATTTCCCCATCCTCCTTTCTACACCCCGAAACCTTGATTTCTTAAAAATTCATAGCTTCCTTGATCCTGAAAAGGCTTGATGTCCCAGAGTAGGGCAATGTCAGGACAGGGAAGCAGGAGTGGGTGGGTTGGTAAGCAGGGGAGGGGGATGGGATAGGGGGTCTTCAGAGGGGAAACCACGAAAGGGGATAACATTTGAAATGTAAATAAAGAAAATATCTAATAAAAATTTCATGGCTTCTTTCTTTTTCACTGTTTCAGTGTGTGTTCCTAACACAGAAATACAAACAGCACAGTCTGTATGTTAATGATTTAATGCTGTCTCCACCAGAGGCATCACTGCCGAAGAAAGATTGTCCACCCAACATCTTTGGTAGTCATCCTGGGAGGCAAAACTTTGGAGATGAAAAGAATATAAGATGCCATTCAAATCAGCAGCTCTGGAGAAAGAGGACTGAATCAGTTCATTCTGGGAACTAAGCTGAATGGAGTCCAGATCACCCTCCGTTTCCCAGCGTTGTGTCTTGTCTGTCTCTGTGGATACTTAATGTCCTTCACTAATGTATTTGGCTAGTCTGTTCTTGCTAGCACACCTGTAGACTAATTTCTACAAATTCAGATCTTACAAAAAGCTGAGTCTTTAACTTCATGCAATGGCAGAGTTGTGACATCTTAGACTCATTTTCTCCCAAATGGCTTTCTGCTGCCCTCAACTGGTAGTGAGTCATCAATGCAGTAAATCTCTGCATTCATGCTAACCCCCAGCATTGTTTGACTCTAAAGGAGATGTAGAAAAATTATTAACCACATTACAGATGATTTTTATTACAGAGAAAAAAATGGAACTCAGAGGTTTTTAAGGTGTCCACCTATTATTCTCTATTTCCTCATTTTCTACCCAGTTGCATGTGATACATGAAGAAAAGTATTTGGCCTTTTCTTCTTTCAAGTATGTGTGTGTGCCAGAGTATTTGGAAGGGCTGCTTAATTATCAAATCAAGATGCATTTCAGCTGGTGTAATACCTAGGAGATATTTCTGTAATTAGTCATAAGTGATGTTAAGTATTTTATCTCTAATGTTATAAAGAGACAGAGAATTATATAAGGACCATAAATAGTGTGTAAGTGTTCTCTTTGTTTTGACAAATTTATATTGGGCATATGCTGTATGTCAGACAGCATTATCAGTGCTAAGAATATAGTACTGGTAACAGGACACAGGAAACCCATATGCTTTCGTTTCTTTATTTTCAGTTTTTATTAAACATTACATAGGGCATAGCATGCTACATAATATACCACATAATCTTCTAGAAGGAACAGGTGATCATTACTAAGGAATCTTCTCATCCTTCGTGAAAATGTCCTCTTAAAATATATTCTCCCAGCCCTTGGACAAATAGTAAGCACTGAATCCAGAGAAGAATCTCTCCATTCCCATCAAGTTCAATGATATTGTCATCCCCAATCTGTATTTCCTTTAGTGAACTTTTCAATCGATATATGCAGTGGCTACTCCAGGAATGAGCAAGCACATACCCATGATACAAGTCTTGAGAGAATCTTTTTTAAAAGATTTATTTATTTATTTTATGTATGGGAATATAATGCCACTGTCTTCAGACACACCAGAAGAGGGCATAGGATCCCATTACCAATGGTTGTGAGCCACCATATAGTTGCTGGGACTTGAACTCAGAACCTCTGTAAGTATACTCAATGCTCTTAACCACTGAGCCATCTCTCCAGACCTCTGGAGAGAATCTTCAACTCCATCTAGGTAGGGTTCCATAAAATAAACCCTACATGAATGCAAATATGTACTGCCACCATGAAAATCAATGTGGCAATTCTTCAGAAAGATGTGGATTGATCTATACCAAAATACAACTATACCACTCTTGGCCATATTCCTAAATGATATGTCATCCTATCATAGGGACACTTGCTCAGCCATGTTCATTGCTGGTCTATTCATAATAATCAGGAACTGGAAATAACCTAGATGTCCCTTGACAGATGAATAATTAAGGGGAAGAGGACAATCTAAATAATGAAGTTTTACTCAACCATTTTATAGAAATCATGAAATTTGCAGGAGATAAATGGAACTAGAAAAATTCATCCCAAGTTAGGTAACCCAGAAAGACAACTATGAAACATATTTGCTTATATGTATATTAGCCACTAAGTAAATGATAACCAAGCTATAACCTGTAGATGCAAACAAGTTAGGTATAGGGGAAGGAACTGGTAGTGGGGAGCACATGAATATTCCTGGGAGAGGGAAATAGAATAGATTTTATGAGTGAGCAGGGGTTGCAGCAATCTTGAGTATGTTACTCGAAGTGGCAACATCCAGCCTGAAAGTGGCAGTACTGTTGCAGTGGGGTTGAATCCTAAAGAGTAGAGAAGAGAGCTGAGAAGTAGGTTAACCTTCATTTTCTCCCTGTTCTTGACTGTGGATATAATGTAATTGTCTCAAATTCTTGATGTCTTAACTTCCTCAGGATGACCAACTATGACCTGGAATTGAAAAGAAAAATAGATTTCTCACATAAGTTTTTTTTTAATCAGATTATTTTTATCAAGGCAACAGAGGCAAAACTAGGAAGGTAATATAGTTGTCTTTCAGCAGGCAGATATGCCCTACCTTTCTGCTCAATACGAGTCTAAGTATCAGGTTAGCTTTTCATATGACATGTTTTAGAATGTGTCAATAAAACACTTTATTAATTTTAATTTCATTGTATAGGTGGTTTGATTACATGTATGTCTATGCTCCACCTGTATACATACCTTGTGCCTGTGGAGGCCAGAAGAGAATTCTTGATCACTGGCACTTGAATAACAGAAGATTGTGAGTCACTATGTGGGGGATGGTAATCACACCAAGTTACTGTTGAAGAGCAGTTAGTGTTTTTATCCACTGAGCCTTCTCTTTAACATAGAAATATACATTCTTGTTGGCAAGCCTGTTAAAACAGCTTTCATTTTTGTATATGGCTTATGACTTCAGGGAGTTAGAATTCATGGTAGCAACTCCTACAACTGATAAACACCTTTAGCAAACTGGCTGGATACAAAATTAACTCAAAGAAATTATCAGCCATTCTTTATACAAACAATAAACAGGCTGAGAACAAAATTAGGGACACAATACCAATTACAATACACACAAATAGTATAACATATCTTTGTGTCTCTCTAACACAGGAAGTCAAATATCTATATGACAACAACTTCAAGTACCTGAAGAAAAAATTGAAGAAGATATTCTAAGGTGGAAATATCTCTATGTTCATGAATCAGTAGGACTAACATAGTAAAAACACTCATCTTACCCAAAGCAACCTACAGATTGCCTTCAAAATTTCCACACAATTTTTTACAGTCTTTGAAAAAACAATTCTCAATTTCATAGGGAAAAAAACCATAAAACAGTCCTGAAAGATAAAAGAACTTCTGGAAGAATTACCATTCCAGACCTCAAGCTTTACCACAGAGTAATAGTAATATAAACTTCATGGTAATGGTCTAGAAAGAGACAGGTTGGTTCTTGAAATAGAATTGAAGTTCCTGAAATAAACTCACATTCCCAAGAACACTTGATTTTTGACAAAGAAGCCTAAACCACACAACAGAAAAAAAAGAAAACATCTCCAATAAGTAAATCATGCTGGCCTCACTGAATGTCTGCATGTAGGAGAATGCAAATAGATCTATATTTGACACCCTGCACAGAACTCAAGTCCAAGTGAATCAAAGACCTTCACAAAAAATTGGAAATGCTAAATCTAATAGAACAGAAGTTGGGGAATAGCCTTGAACACATTGGTACAGGAGACAGCTTCTTAACAGAACACCAATGGCTTCAGGCTCTAAGAGCAACAGTTAATAAATGGAACCTCATGAAACTGAAAAGCTTCTGTAAGGCAAAGGAGACTGTTAATAGAACAGCAGCCTACAGATTGGGAAAAGGTCTTCACTAACTCTATATGTGTCAGAGGGTAATATCGAAAATATATTAGGAACCAAAGAAGGTAGACTTGAAAAAACTAAATAACCAGGGATATCCAGATGGTGAAAGGCAAGCACAAGACTATAAGCAGCAGAAGCCAAAATATGTGGGCATCATCAGAGCCCAGTTCTTCCACCACAGCAAGCCCTGAATACACCAACACACCTGAAAAGTAGGAATCTGTCCTAAACTCCTATCTCCTGAAGATAATAGAGTCCTTTAAGGAGGATATCAATAACTCATTGAAAGAAGTACAGCAAAACACAGGTAAACAGGTGAAGGAATTGGATAAATTGATCCAAGATTTAAAAGTGGAAGTAGAAACAATAAAGAAAACACAAATGGAGGCAAACGTGGAAAACAAAACTAGAAAATCTAGAAGAAATGGATGGTTTTCTAGACAGATGACACATACCAAAATTAAATCAAGAACAGGTAAAATATCTAAATAAGCCTATATCACACGAGGAAATAGAAATCATTAAAAACCTCTCAATAAAAAAAGCCCAGGGCCAGGTGGATTTAGTGCAGAATTCTCCAGTCCTTCAAAGAAGAACTGGTACCAATTTTCCTCAAATTATTCCATAAAATAGAAACAGAGGGAACACAACCTAACTCTTTCTATGAAGCCACAATTACTCTGAAACCTAAACCACACAAGGACCCTGCCAAAAAAAGAGAACATCAGATCAGTCTCGCTTATGAATATCGTTGCAAAAATGCTCAATAAAATTCTTGCAAACCGAATCCAAAAACACATCAAAACCATTATCCACCATGATCAAGTAGGCTTCATCCCAGCATGCAAGTTTGGTTTAATATATCAAAATCCACTAACGTAATCTACTATATAAACAAAAGCAAAAGAAAACATCACATGATCATCTCCTTAGATGCAGAAAAAGCCTTTGACAAAGTACAATACCACTTCATGTTAAAAGTATTGGAGAGATCAGGAATTCAAGACCCATAGCTAAACATAATAAAAGCAATATACAGCAGGTCAGTAGCCAACATCAAACTAAATGGAGAGAAGCGTGAAGCAACCCCACTAAAATCAGGGACTAGACAAGGCTGCCCATGCTCTCCCCATCTATCCAATATAGTACTTGAGGTGTTAGCTAGGATGATAAGGGGACACAAATTGGTAAAGAAGAAATAAAAGTATCACTATTTGCAGATGATATAATGGTATACATAACAAACCCCAAAAATTCTACCAGAGAACTTCTCCAGCTGACAAACAATCTCAGCAAAGTTGTCTGATATAAAATTAACTCAAATAAATCAGTAGCTTTCCTTTACACAAAGGATAAATAGCTTTAGAAAGAAATCAGGGAAAATACTCCCTTCATAATAGCCACAAATAATATAAACTAAACTATCTTGGGGTAACTTTAACCCAACAAGTGAAAGACTATATGGCAAGAATTTCAAGTTGCTCAAGAAAGAAATTGAAGATTTCAGAAAATGAAGAGATTGCTCATGCTCATGGATCAGCAGAATTAACATAGTAAAAATGTTCATCCTACCAAAGGCAATCTATAGATTCAATGCAATCCTCATCAAAATCCCAACACAATTCTTCAAAGACATAGAAAGAGCAATTCTCAAATTCATCTGGAAAGGCAAAAAACTCAGAATAGTGAAAATAATTCTTCACAATAAAAGAACAGTTGAGGGAATCACCATCCCCCACCTCAAACTATACTACAGAGCGATCGTGATTTAAAAAAAAAAAAAAAACTTCATGTTATTGATACAGAGACAGATATATTGAATGGAAAAGAATTGAAAACCCAAAAATAAAACCACACACTTACGTTCACTTGATCTTTGACAAAGACGCCAAAAATACACAATGGAAAAAAGAAAGCATCTTCAATAAATGGTGCTGGTCTAACTGGCTGTCTGTATGTAGAAAAATGAAAATAGACCCATATTTGTCACCTTGTACAAAGCTCAAGTCCAAGTGGATCAAGGACCTCAACATAAAATCAGAAACACTGAATCTAATAGAAGAGAAAGTGGGAAAGAACTTTGAACTCATTGGCACAGGGGGAAATTTCCTAAACAGAACTCCAATGGCTCATGGTCTAAGATCAAGAGTTGATAAATGAGACATCATGAACCTGGAAAGCTTCTGTAAGGCAAAGGATATATTCAGTAAGACAAATCAGCAACCTACAGACTGGGAAAAAAAATCTTTACTAACCCCACATCCGATAGAGGGCAAATATCCAAAATATATAAAGAACTCAAGAAGTTAACCACCAGAAAAACAAACAACCAATCAAAAAATGAGGTATAGAACTAAACTGAGAATTCACAACTGAGGAATACCGAATGGTTGAGAAGCACATAAAGAATTGTTCAATGTACTTAATGGTCAGAAATACAACTCAAAATGACCCTGAGATTCTACCTTACATCAATCAGAAAGGCTAAGATCAAAACCTTAGATAACAACACATGTTGGAGAGGATGTGGAGAAAGAGGAACACTCCTGCATTGCTGGTGGGATTGAAAATTGGTACACCTCCTCTGGAAATCAATCTGGAGTTTCTCAGAAAATTGGAAATAGATTTACCTGAAGACCCAGCTATATCACTCTTGGGAATATACCCAAAAGATTCCCTACCATGCCACAGGGGCATATGTTCCACTATGTTCATAGCAGCCTTATTTATAATAGCCAGAAGCTGGAAACAACCTAGATGTCCACATCAGAAGAATGGATACAGAAAATGTAGTTCATTTACACAATGGAATACTACTCAGGTATTAAAAATGAGAACATCCTGAGTTTTGCGGGCAAATGGATGGAACTAGAAAATATCCTGAGTGGGGTATCTCAGACCCAAAAGGACATGCATGGTATGTACTCACTAATAAGTGGATATTACCCAGAAAATAAAACAGTATATAATATCCAAGATACAATCCAGAGAACTCAAAAAGGTCAGCAAGCTAAAGTGCCCAAGTGAGAATGTTCCATTCTCACTTGGGAGAGAGAAGAAAGCACTCACAAGTGGGGAGGGAGGGAGGTACCTGGGAGGGAAAGTGGACAGGAGAGGGGAGTGAGGGAAAGAGTGGAACCTGATCTGGTATTGAGTGAGGGAAAAGGACTAAAGTCCTGAGGGCCAGCAGAATGAATGGAAACAGGCAACCTCGGGAAGGTTTGGGGACCCCCCAGAGTTCACCAGAGACCCGGCAGGGGAGAGACTCTCAGAACTCAAAGGGAGGAATCTTAGATGAAATGATCAACAGTAGGGAGAGGGAACTTATAAAGCCCACCTCCAGCAGGAAGACAGGACATTAAGTGAGTTGCCATCCCATAGTCACATCTCTGACCCAGAATTGTTCCTGTCTAAAAGAATTACAGGGATGGAAATGGAGAGGAGCCTGAGGAAATGAAGGTCCAGCAACAGGCCCAAAGTGGGATCCAGCTCAAGGGAGGTCTCAAGGCCTGACACTATTACTGAGGCGATGTAGCTCTCACAAGAAGGGATCTATCATGACTACCCTCCTAAAGACCCAACAAGCAGCTGAAAGAGTCAGATGCAGATATTTGCACCCAACCAATGGACTGAAGCAGCTGACCCCTGTTGTTGAATTAGGGCAGGCTGAAAGAAGCTGAGGAGAAGGGTGACCCTGAAGGAGGATCAACAGTCTCAATTAATCTGAATCCCTGAGATCTCTCAGACACTGGACCACAAAACAGACAGCAAACACAGCTGATATGAGGCCCCCAGCACACATACAGTAGAGGAATTCCTGGTCTGTGTTCATTCAGAGATGATACACCCAACCCTCAAGAGACTGGAGGCCCCAGGGAGTTTAGAGGTCAGGTGGTGTGGGAGGTGGGGACATCCACGTGTAGACAAGGGGGTGGGGAGGAGGTATGGGATGTGGAATAGTCGGAGGGTGGATGGGTGGGGGGGGGGAATTAAATATGGATTGTAAAAAATAAAAAAATAAAAAAGTGGCTGGCAAAAAAGTATTGTGTAATGTTCTTTTTATTAATTAATTATTTTATTTGCTTATATCCCTAATGCTGTCTTTATCCTAGTTCCCCCTAACAGAATTGCTCTCCCTTCCCCCTTCCTCTCCCCCCTCCACTAAGAGGGTGCTTCCGTGAGATACCCCCCTACCCAGAATTGGGTGCATCCTCTCCACTGAGACCACACAAGACAGCCCTCTGCTAAATATTTGCCAGGGTAATTTCTTTTCTCTTTCTATTTTGTAGAATAATTTTAGGAATTATTTGGAAGTCTGGTAAAGTTCTACATTAAAACTACCTGGCCCTGGGACTTTTTCTTTGATTGGGAGATGTAAGGACTACTTCTATTTCACTATGTGTTACAGGTTGAATTGCTCATCTTATCATGATTTAATTTTGGTAAGTGGTACTTAATGAGAAAATTATCCATTTCTTTTAGATTTTCCTATTTGTTAGGACACAGGTCATTCTCTTAGTTTCCTTGGCATCTGATGTTATGTCCCCCCCCCTTCATTTCTGATTCTGTTAATTAGAATATTCCTTTTCCACCTTTAGTTAATTTGGAAAAGGATTTGCCAACCTTATTAATTTTCTCAAAGAACCAATATTTGGTTTCATTAATTCTTTGTATTGTTTTTTGCTTCTATTTTATTATTTGTTTATATTATTATATACTCGATATGATATAACATTTAATAATTTAACACATTTACTCTATTCTATTTTATGGATTTAGCCCTGAGTTTGGTTATTTATTTTCATCTACTTTTTTGGAGTACAATTTCTTCTTTATTTTTCTAGAGCTTTCAGGTGTATCTAGCGACTTTGCCATTTTTAGGTTGTCAGTTATGTTGTGAGGCTGAATTTTCTCAATTTTTAAAAAAAAATAGGCACTTAGTACTATGAACGTGTGTCTTGGAACCTCCTTTATGTTCTATAACTCTAGAAACTCTTCAATGCCTTCCTTAATTTCTTTCTTGAAAATGTTTTTTTTAATTCTGTAGTGAAATTTTAAGTTTTCATGAGCTTATAAGATGTCTGTTATTTCTGTTTATCTTTAGTATTCAGCTTTAAACCACAGTTGTCAGATAGAATGCAGAGTGTTATTTGGATTTCCTTGCATCTGTTGAGACTTGCTTTGTATTTAGGTATGTTTTTCAGTTTTGTAGAAAGTTCCATGATGTGTTGAGAAGAATGTATATTCTTTTGTGTTTATGTGAAATGTTCTGTAAATGTCTGTTAGGTACATGTGGTTTATAATGTCAGTTAGATTTAGCATCTGTTTAGGTTTTTCTGGATGACCTGTCTATTGGTGAGAGTGTGGTATTATATCGCCCAGTATCAGTGTGTAAGATGGTCATTGATTTAAACTGCAGTTGTCCATCTTTTATGATCTCAGTAACCCTTGTGTTTGGTGCATACATGTAAGAGTTGTAATTTCCTTTTAGTGGAGTTTTACTTTTATGATATAATGTCCTTCCCTACCTCTTTTGATTAGTTTTAGTTTGAAGTCTGCTTTGGTGAGTATTAAAATTGTTACAGCAACTTGCTTCTGAAGTCCATTTGGTTGCAATTTCCTTTTCCATCTCTGATACTGAGGTGCTATCTGGTTTTGATGTTAAGATGTGTAACTTGGATGCAGCATAATAATGGATTCTATTTTTTCTTTTGCATCCATTTTGCTATTCTATGTCTTTTTACTGAAAAATTACCAATAAGATTATTCACTGATGTTTTGATTTTCTTGTACACCATTTCTATGTCCCCTGCTCATTGTCCTTTACATAAGTCGACTTTTCTAGTTATATTTTTAAGACCTTTAGGGGGTGGGGGGCTGGCAAACATCTCAGTGGTTAAGTGCTCTTCCAAAGCTTCTGAGCTTAACTCCAAGCAACCACATGGTAGCTCACAAACATGGGATTTGATGCCTTCTTCTGGTGTGTCTGAAGACAGCTACAGTGTACGCATATACATAAAATAAATAATTCTTCAAAAAAGGTGGGAGAGCCTGCAAACTTCCTTCCCCCCACCCCCCCCCAAAAAAAAAGAAAAAAAGAAAGAGAGAGAGGGAGAAAGATAGAAAGAAAAGAAAATTAAAAAGACTTTTCTGGGGTAGAAATCTTATCCTTAGACCACATACATTAGAGTGTCTTATTCAGTTTTTAATCTGAAGCCAATATTTTGCTACAACTAAATACACTTATGCGGCTCAGGGTCATCTCAAACATCTCCCCTTCAATCTTGTGAGTTCTGGGATCACAAGTATGGATCCCCTATTCTTCATCCTTAAAACTTACACTTCTAGAACTAAGTTAACCAGAAAGTTCTTTACTTCTTCTTCTTCTTCTTCTTCTTCTTCTTCTTCTTCTTCTTCTTCTTCTTCTTCTTCTTCTTCTTCTTCTTCTTCTTATTATTATTATTATTATTATTATTATTATTATTATTATTATTATTGTGTCTGTATGGGATTTGGGATACCATGGGTGATCATGGGTGTCAGAGGTCAAGGTGAGGAAGTCAGTTTTCTTCTTCCAGCATTGGACATGGAATCTTGAACCAAATCAGATCCTCATCCTTAGACTTAGCAAGCAGCACCTCTATCTGCTGTTGCACTATATTCTTGTCCCTTACACTATTATTATTATTATTATTATTATTATTATTATTATTATTATTAATTATTATTATTGTTGTTACTTTGAAGGAGACTCTTTCTATATCTTTCAGGCTAGTCTCAGCCTTGTTGGGTAACCCAGAGTAATCTCCCATTCAAAATCCTACTTCCTTAACCAACTGCACACGGAGTATATCTAGCTTTATAAGCTAGGTGAATAATTTATTACTCTAAAAGAAACATGGATATTTTATTAATATAGCCAACAATTTAATTTATTGATTCAACAAATATTTATTAAGCTTCTACTACAAACTTGGTATTGAATAAGAAAGATGAAATTTTTGTTCTTGTGGGGTATACATTCTGTATAGATGGAGAAAAGAAACAAAGTAAATTAGTGTCATGGATAATCCAATGAAAGTGGATAAAATGAGGGGAAATTTCAGGTTCATTGTTTATAATTTTTCCTTAGTCTGTTAATGTTACAGTGACATAAAGAAAAGAAGGTTTAGTTATGTTCTGCTGCAAGTCAGTAGGATTGAATTTCACATACTTTATACTTCATGAAGGTATGAACAACTTGTGGTCTGTGGGTTGCATGTGTCAGAAGATTATTAAAAATGGGGCCCAACACAAAATTGTCAGCTTACTCCAGAAATTTTGAGGTCTGGTGATACGGCTCAGATGGTCAGGTGACCATTGCCTAACCATGTAAGTCTGATGGCCTGAATTCAGTTCTCAATAAAACTTCACCTTAAGATAAGGTAGAAAGACAAAACTAACTCTACACAGTTGTCCTCTGACCTCTGGGTGTGTGTTGTGGCACAGCACTCACAGACATTATACATATGGATACACAATAATAACAAGTACATATAAAATGTCGAAGAAAAATTGAATTAAAAAATCCATTGCATAGCTCTTGAACATGAGGTATGTAGATGGTAACCTCATGGCACAATGTATAAAAGTTGGATACAACTACATGGGCTCTTGTATCTGAGGCAGGGTCACTTATTACAATAACCAAGGTATCTTTTTTTTCCATTTTTTATTAGGTATTTAGCTCATTTACATTTCCAAGCTATAACAAAAGTCCCCCATACCCACCCCCCACTCCCCTACCCACCCACTCCCCGTTTTTGGCACTGGCGTTCACCTGTACTGGGGCATATAAAGTTTGCAAGTCCATTGGGCCTCTCTTTGCAGTGATGGCCAACTAGGCCATCTTTTGATACATATGCAGCTAGAGAAAAGAGCTCTGGGGTACTGGTTAGTTAATAATGTTGTTCCACCTGTGATCCATCCAATAGCTGACTGTGAGCATCCACTTCTGTGTTTGCTAGGCCTCGGCCTAGTCTCACAAGAGACAGCTCTATCTGGGTCCTTTCAGCAAAATCTTGCGAGTGAATGCAATGGTGTCAGCGTTTGGAAGCTGATCATGGGATGGATCTCTGGATATGCCAATCACTAGATGGTCCATCCTTTCGTCACACTTCCAAATTTTGTCTCTGTAACTCCTTCCATGGGTGTTTTGTTTCCTATTCTAAGAAGGGGCAAAGTGTCCACACTTTGATCTTCGTTCTCTTGAGTTTAATGTGTTTAGCAAATTGTATCTTATATCTTGGGTATCCTAAGTTTCTGGGCTAATATCCACTTATCAGTGAGTACATATTGTGAGAGTTCCTTTGTGATTGGGTTACCTCACTCAGGATGATGCCCTCCAGGTCCATAAATTTGGCTAGGAATTTCATAAATTCATTCCTTTTAATAGCTGAGTAGTACTCCATTGTGTAAATGTACCACATTTTCTGTATCCATTCCTCTGTTGAGGGGCATCTGGGTTCTTTCCAGGTTCTGGCTATTATAAATAAGGCTGCTATGAACATAGTGGAGCATGTGTCCTTCTTACCGGCTGGGGCATCTTCTGGATATATACCCAGAAGGGGTATTGCTAGATCTTCCGGTAGTACTATGTCCAATTTTCTGAGGAACTACAAGACTGATTTCCAGAGTGGTTGTACAAGCTTGCAATCCCACCAACAATGGAGGAGCGTTCCTCTTTCTCCACATCCTCTCCAGCATCTGCTGTCACCTGAATTTTTGATCTTAGCCATTCTGACTGGTGTGAGGTGGAATCTCAGGGTTCTTTTGGTTTGCATTTTCCTGATGATTAAGGATGTTGAACATTTTTTCAGGTGCTTCTCTGCCATTCGGTATTCCTCGGGTGAGAAATCTTTGTTTAGTTCTGAGCCCCATTTTTTAATGGGGTTATTTGATTTTATGTAGTCTACATTCTTGAGTTCTTTATATATATTGGATATTAGTCCCCTGTCCGATTTGGGATAGGTAAAGATCCTTTCCCAATTCTGTTGGTAGTCTTTTTTGTCTTATTGACAGTGTCTTTTGCTTTGCAGGAGCTTTGCAATTTTATGAGGTCCCATTTATCGATTCTCGATCTTACAGCACAAGCCATTGCTGTTCTATTCAGGAATTTTCCCACGTACCCATATCTTCGAGGCTTTTCCCTACTTTCTCCTCTATAAGTTTCAGTGTCTCTGGTTTTATGTAGACTTCCTTAACCCACTTAGATTTGACCTTAGTACAAGGAGATAGTAATGGATCAATTCACAATCTTCTACATAACAGCCAGTTGTGCCAGCACCATTTGTTGAAAATGCTGTCTTTTTTCCACTGGATGGTTTTAGCTCCCTTGTCAAAGAGAAAGTGACCATAGGTGTGTGGGTTCATCTCTGGGTCTTCAATTCTGTTCTATTGGTCTACTTGTCTGTTGCTATACCAGTACCATGCAGTTTTTATGACAATTGCTCTGTAGTACAGCTTTAGGTTGGGCATGGTGATTCCACCAGAGGTTTTTTATCCTTGAGAAGAGTTTTTGCTATCCTCGTTTTTTTGTTATTCCAGATGAATCTGCCGATTGCCCTTTCTAATTCGTTGAAGAATTGAGTTGGAATTTTGATGGGGATTGCATTGAATCTGTAGATTGCTTTTGGCAAGATAGCCATTTTTAGTATATTAATTCTGCCAATCCATGAGCATGGGAGATCTTTCCATCTTCTGAGATCTTCTTTAATTTCTTTCTGTAGAGACATGAAGTTCTTGTCATACAGATCTTTCACTTAGTTAGAGTCACGCCTAGGTATTTTATATTATTTGTGGCTATTGAGAAGGGTGTTGTTTCCCTAATTACTTTCTCAGCCTGTTTGTCTTTTGTGTAGAGAAAGGCCATTGACTTGTTTGAGTTAATTTTATATCCAGCTACTTCACTGAAGCTGTTTATCAGGCTTAGGTGTTATCTGGTGGAATTTTTAGGGTCACGTATATATACTATCATATCATCTGCAAAAAGTGATATTTTGACTTCTTTCTTTCCTATTTGTATCCCCTTGATCTCCTTTTGTTGTCTAATTGCTCTGGCTAGGACTTCAAGCACAATGTTGAATAGGTAGGGAGAGAGTGGACAGCCTTGTCTAGTCCCTGATTTTAGTGGGATTGATTCCAGCTTCTCACCATTTACTTTGAGGCTGGCTACTGGTTTGCTGTAGATTGCTTTTATCATGTTTAGGTATGGGCCTTGAATTTCTGATCTTTCCAAGACTTTTATCATGAATGGGATCTTGCATTTTGTCAAATGCTTTCTCAGCATCTAATGAGATGATCATGTAGTTTTTGTCTTTCAGTTTGTTTATATACTGGATTACATTGATGGATTTCCATATATTAAACCATCCCTGCAGCCCTGGGATGAAACCTACTTGGTCAGGATGGATGATTGTTTTGATGTGTTCTTGAATTCGGTTAGCAAGAATTTTATTGAGGATTTTCAAATCAATATTCATAAGGGATATTGGTCTGAAGTTCTCTATCTTTGTGGGTTCTTTTTGTGGTTTAGGTATCAGAGTAATTGTGGCTTCATAGAATGAGTTGGGTAGAGTACTTTCTGTTTCTATTTTGTGGAATAGTTTGTGAACAACTGGGATTAGATCTTCTTTGAAGGTCTGATAGAACTCTGCACTAAAACCTTCTGGTCCTGGGCTTTTTTTTTGGTTGGGAGACCATTAATGACTGCTTCTATTTCTTTGGGGGATATCGGGCTGTTTAGATCATTAACCTGATCTTGATTCAACTTTGGTACCTGGTATCTGTCTAGAAACTTCTCCATTTCATCCACGTTCTCCAGTTTTGTTGAGTATAACCTTTTGTAGAAGGCTCTGATGGTGTTTTGGATTTCTTCAGGATCTGTTGTTATGTCTCCCTTTTCATTTCTGATTTTGTTAATTAGAATGCTTTCCCTGTGCCCTCTAGTGAGTCTGGCTAAGGGTTTGTCTATCTTGTTGATTTTCTCAAAGAACCAGCCCCTTGATTGGTTGATTCTCTGAATAGTTCTTCTTGTTTCCACTTAGTTGATTTCACCCCTGAGTTTGATTATTTCCTGCCGTCTACTCCTCATGGGTGAATTTGCTTCCTTTTGTTCTAGAGCTTCTAGGTGTGTTGTCAAGATGCTAATGTATGCTCTCTCTAGTTTCTTTTTGGAGGCACTCAGAGCTATGAGTTTTCCTCTTAGAAATGCTTTCATTGTGTCCCATAAGTTTGGGTATGAAGTGGCTTCATTTTCATTGAACTCTAAGAAGTCCTTAATTTTTTTCTTTATTCCTTCCTTGACCAAGGTTTCATTGAGAAGAGTGTTGTTCAGTTTCCACGTGAATGTTGGCTTTCCATTTTTTATTTTGTTATTGAAGATCAGCCTTAGTGCATGGTTATCTGATAGGATGCATGGGACAATTTCAATATTTTCGTATCTGTTGAGGCCTGTTTTGTGACCTATTAAGTGGTCAATTTTGGAGTAGGTACCATGAGGTGCTGAGAAGAAGTCATATCCTTTTGTTTTAGGATAAACTGTTCTGTAGATATCTGTCAGATCCATTTGTTTCATAACTTCTGTTAGTTTCACTGTGTCCCTGTTTAGTTTCTGTTTCCATTGGTGAAAGTGGTGTGTTGAAGTTTCCCACTATTATTGTGTGAGGTGCAATGTGTGCTTTGAGATTTACTAAAGTTTCTTTAATGAATGTGGCTGCCCTTGTATTTGGAACATAGATATTCAGAATTGAGAGTTCCTCTTGGAGGATTTTACCTTTGATGAGAATTAAGTGCCCCTCCTTGTCTTTTTTGATGACTTTGGGTTGGAAGTCAATCTTATCAGATATTAGGATAGCTACTCCAGCTTGTTTCTTCATACCATTTGCTTGGAAAATTGTTTTCCAGCCTTTCATTCTGAGGGAGTGTCTATCTTTTTCTCTGAGATGAGTTTCCTGTTAGCAGCAAAATGTTGTGTCTTGTTTGTGTAGCCAGTTTGTTAGTCTATGTCTTTTTATTGGGGAGTTGAGACCATTGATATTAAGAGATATTAAGGAAAAGTTATTGTTGGTTCCTCTTATTTTTTTCCCATTTTTATTAGGTATTTAGCTCATTTACATTTCCAATGCTATACCAAAAGTCCCCCGTACCCACCCACCCCGAATCCCCTACCCACCCACTCCCCCTTTTTGGCCCTGGCGTTCCCCTGTACTGGGGCATATAAAGTTTGCGTGTCCAATGGGCCTCTCTTTCCAGTGATGGCCGACTAGGCCATCTTTTGATACATATGCAGCTAGATTCAAGAGCTCCAGGGTACTGGTTAGTTCATAATGTTGTTCCGCCTATAGGGTTGCAGATCCCTTTAGCTCCTTGGCTACTTTCTCTAGCTCCTCCATTGGGAGCCCTGTGATCCATCCATTAGCTGACTGTGAGCATCCACTTCTGTGTTTGCTAGGCCCCGGCATAATCTCACAAGAGACAGCTACATCTGGCTCCTTTCGATAAAATCTTGCTAGTGTATGCAATGGTGTCAGCGTTTGGATGCTGATTATGGGGTGGATCCCTGGATATGGAAGTCTCTACATGGACCATCCTTTCATCTCAGCTCCAAACTTTGTCTCTGTAACTCCTTCCAAGGGTATTTTGTTCCCACTTCTAAGGAGGGGCATAGTGTCCACACTTCAGTCTTCATTTTTCTTGAGTTTCATGTGTTTAGGAAATTGTATCTTATATCTTGGGTATCCTAGGTTTTGGGCTAATATCCACTTATCAGTGAGTACATATTGTGTGAGTTCCTTTGTGAATGTGTTACCTCACTCAGGATGATGCCCTCCAGGTCCATAAATTTGGCTAGGAATTTCATAAATTCATTATTTTTAATAGCTGAGTAGTACTCCATTGTGTAGATGTACCACATTTTCTGTATCCATTCCTCTGTTGAGGGGCATCTGGGTTCTTTCCAGGTTCTGGCTATTATAAATAAGGCTGCTATGTACATAGTGGAGCATGTGTCCTTCTTACCAGTTGGGGCATCTTCTGGATATATGCCCAGGAGAGGTATTGCTGGATCCTCCGGTAGTACTATGTCCAATTTTCTGAGGAACCGCCAGACTGATTTCCAGAGTGGTTGTACAAGCCTGCAATCCCACCAACAATGGAGGAGTGTTCCTCTTTCTCCACATCCTCGCCAGCATCTGCTGTCACCTGAATTTTTGGTTCCTCTTATTTTTGTTGTTAAAGTTGGTGCTACGCTCTCTGGTCGAGTCAACTGGACAAGCCGAGAGGCTTAAAAGTCACTCATGAGGCAAAAGAGTTTCAAGGAAGCTCTCCTCCTGGAGTCTAGCGCTCCCTACCCATAGCGTAATTTTTCATTCCCGCGTTCCATTCCCACGTTAGTCTAGTGTATGGATCCACGTGCTCTCTTTCATTTATTTTCCTATCATAAGTGCCTTTTAAGATTGAATTCTGACATAGCTAAAGCCGTCCGCCAGTGTTCCAACAGTCCTAGTTCATCCTTAGCAAGACCTTGGGCTTGGAATTCAGTATTGCCCCTGGTATTACACTATCTCTTTGAGTAAAATTTAGGTCACTACCCTTCACAGGAATTTACCATCACTAAGGAAGAAAGAAGTTTCTGACCATAGGAGAAACCAGAATAGATATTTAGAATTATAGCTCAGTTACACCTATATACAGGAATTTACAATGGTTTAGGAAGTAGGTCCAGCTGTGGTTTTAGAGTATTGCATTATTCATGAGATGGTTAGCTAGAACGGAACTCCCTAGTTAGAACCATGACTTGGGTGTGAAAGCCCTTGCCCTAGGAGTGAAAAGTTCTCACACCTGGCTTCTAAGACTATAGTTTACCTTAGATAGGGCTGACTCTGTCTCAGTTATTTTATTGCCCAGTTCCTGCCAGTCTTTGTGTTTTCATTTCCTCTGTTCTGTGTAAGAGTCATTAAGGATTCGGTTACCTCATTTGTACCTTGTGGGTATGCCACCCAACTACCTTGTTGTCTTCTGCATAAAAAGTCTGATGTTCAATTTGAAAAATTACATTCAGATTCCACACAAACTCTCCTGCGTGTGTGTCTGTCTGTCATTCATCCATGCTTTGCCCACCCGTGTCGAGAGACCCCGTTCCACGCAGACAAAGGGACCCAGAAGGTCTGCGGCAAGTTGGCATTCTGTTTTTGTGGCTGTCTTCTTTTAGGTTTGTTGAGGGATTACCTTCTTGTTTTTTCTAGGGCGAGGTTCCCGTCCTTGTATTGGTTTTTTTCTGTTATTATCCTTTGAAGGGCTGGATTCGTGGAAAGGTAATGTGTGAATTTGGTTTTGTTGTGGAATACTTTGGTTTCTCCATCTATGGTAGTTGAGAATTTGGCTGGGTATAGTAGCCTGGGCTGGCATTTGTGTTCTCTTAAGGTCTGTATAACATCTGTCCAGGATCTTCTGGCTTCCATAGGCTCTGGTGAAATTTTTGGTGTAATTCTTTATATGTTACTTGACCCTTGTCCCTTACTGCTTTTAATATTCTATCTTTATTTAGTGCATGTGTTGTTCTGATTATTATGTGTCAGGAGGAATTTATTGTCTGGTCCAGTCTATTTGGAGTTCTGTAGGCTTCTTGTATGTTCATGGGCATCTCCTTCTTAAATTTGGGAAGTTTTCTTCTATAATTTTGTTGAAGATATTTGCTGGCCCTTTAAGTTGAAAATCTTCATTCTCATCTACTCCTATTATACGTAGGTTTGGTCTTCTCATTGTTTCCTCAATATCCTGGATGTTTTGAGTTAGGATCTTTTTGCATTTTGCATTTCCTTTGATTGTGGTGTTGATATTCTCTATGGAATCTTCTGCACCTGAGATTCTCTCTTCCATCTCTTGTATTCTGTTGCTGATGCTCAAATCTATGGTTCCAGATTTCTTTCCTAGGGTTTCCATCTCCAGCGTTGCCTCACTTTGGGTTTTCTTTATTGTGTCTACTTCCTTTTTAGGTCTAGTATGGTTTTGTTCATTTCCATTACCTGTTTGGATGTGTTTTCCTGTTTTTCTATAAGGACTTCTACCTGTTTGGTTGTGTTTTCCTGTTTTTCTTTAAGTACTTCTACCTGTTTGGTTGTGTTTTCTTTTTTTTTCTTTTTAAGGACTTGTAACTCTTTAGCAGTATTCTCCTGTATTTCTTTAAGTGAGTTATTAAAGTCTTTCTTGATGTACTCTACCATCATCATGAGATATGCTTTTAAATCCGGGTCTATCTTTTCTGGTGTGTTGGGGTGCCCAGGACTGGGTGAGGTGGGAGTGTTACGTTCTGATGATGGTGAGTGGTCTTGGTTTCTGTTAGTAAGATTTTTAAGTTTGCCTTTTCGCCATTTGATAATCTCTGGAGTTAGTTGTTATAGTTGTCTCTGGTTAGAGCTTGTTCCTCTCGTGATTCTGTTAGCCTCTATGAGCAGACCTTGGAGACTAGCTCTCTCCTCTGAGTTTCAGTGGTCAGAGCACTCTCTGCAGGCAAGCTCTCCTCTTACAGGGAAGGTGCACATATATCTGCCATTTGAACCTGCCTCCTGGCAGATGATAAAGGCCCAAAACAATACCTGTCCCAGAAGCTGTGTTGCTTTGGCCTGTCACAGAAGCTGTTAGCTTCTGTAGTCCACACTCTCACCAGTGCAGACAAGTCTCAGAGGGATCCAGGAACCAAGATGTCTCCCTGAGGTGCTCCTGCAAAGACCTCTCGGGCAAGGCGGACATTTCTCTTCTGGCAGAGAAGGTGCCCGGATGTCTGGAGTCAGAAAAGGGATCTGCCTCAGAAGCTGTCCTCTAGGGAATTGGGGGTGTCCGCCAACTCTGCACCCAGGTGACCTGGTGCTGGCCCCAACCGGAAGGGCCTTGTGACCCTGGTCAGGCCGGGTTTCCTGCTTCCTTAATGCTGTCTCAGGTCCCGAGCAATTGGATTGGAACAGAAGTTGTGTTCTACTCACAGGTGGTCCTAAGATTGCATGGAGAGTCCTGTAGGGGAGCTTGGGGGTGTCTGTCAACTCCGTGCCCAGGGTGACCCGGTGCTGGCGCCCACCTGAAGGGACTTGTCTCTTTAGCACTCTTACTTCATTTGCAGTTGGCTGAACTACAACACTTGTAATACATAGTTTTATTTCTTGCTAGTTTCAGAATTTCACCTACAAAACAAAACAATATACAACTAAATCTTACTAAACTCATGCACTTAGATAGAGCTCTAACACTGCCTGGAGAGCTTGCTATCATGTCAAGGTGCTTGCTCCCCTACCCTCCAACATGGGCAGTTCACCTAATTCTTCTGGTTCAATTTCAGGCACTTCCATCATGTTTAGCCATATATGATTTTATTCCCTGACACACTGAAAAAATTAAAGGTATCAAATTTTCCACAACTTTGTGGATTTATAAATTTCACTCTTAGTGGAAGCAAAATTCCTTATACAGACCTAAAAGGACTTACATACCTGGATGTCAGCCACTATCTCTGTCTTCTTCTTCTATTCTTTTCAGGATTCTGCTCAGATACTTAATAATTTTGATGTTGTTTAAAAATGGTAAAAAGATTAACTCTCATGCCCGTTGCAAAAATGCAGTTATTCTGCCTGGAATGCCCTTCCCTAGTACTCATTGGTCACTGTCTCCATTTATGCATTTGTGGCTCAAATACTAGTTTTCTATGGTAAGGAGGATTCTATAGAAGCCATTCTGAGGTTTTTTTTCTCCATAAGTACACATACTGTGCTACTCTTTGCCTTGATTTTTCTAAACCTGTTACTATGAGATATAGTAATATGTGGTAGGCTTTGTGTCCATCAAAAAGATACCTTGGGGAAGGCCTCAGGAGCAGCAGGCGCCACCTTGGTTCCGGGACTCCGCCAAACTTAGGAACTTAGTCTGCACAGGTGAGAGGGTGCACCACAGAACCGGACAGCTTCTGGGATAGGCAGAGCCACAGAGCCGCTGAGGCAGCACCCTTTTCAGGCCGCAGACAGCCGGCCACCATCCCGACCAGAGGACAGGTGTCTGCCTGGCTCGGAAGGCCTCAGCCTCAGGAGCAGCGGGAGCTACCTTGGTTTCGGGACTCCACCAAACTTAGGAACTTAGTCTGCACAGGTGAGAGGGTGCCGCACAGAAGCTGACAGCTTCTGAGACCTGCCAAAGCAACACAGCTTCTGGGAAAGGTCCTGTTTTGGGTCTTCTTATTCGGCCAGGAGGAGGTCCAAACACAAGATATCTGCGCACCTTCCCTGTAAGAGGAGAGCTTGCCAGCAGAGAGTGTATGAGCACTGAAACTCAGAGGAGAGAGTCTGTCTCCCAGGTCTGCTGACGGTAACAGAATCACCAGAAGAACAATCTCTAAACAGAGTCAACTATAACAACTAACTCCAGAGATTACCAGATGGCGAAAGGTAAACATAGGAATCTTACTAACAGGAACCAAGACCACTCACCATCATCAGAACCCAGCACTCACACTTCGCCCAGTCCAGGGCACCCCAAAACACCCTAAAACCTAGACCCAGATTTAAAAGCATATCTCATGATGATGGTAGAGGACATCAAGAAGGACTTTAATAACTCACTTAAAGAAATACAGGAGAATACTGCTAAAGAGTTACAAGTCCTTAAAGAAAAACAGGAAAACACAAACAGGTAGAAGTCCTTACAGAAAAAGAAGAAAACACATCCAAACAGGTGATGGAAATTAACAAAACCACACTAGACCTATAAAGGGAAGTAGACACAATAAAGAAAACTCAAAGTGAGGCAACACTGGAGATGGAAATCCTAGGAAAGAAAACTGAAAACATAGATGCGAGCATCAGCAACAGAATACAAGAGATGGAAGAGAGAATCTCAGGTGCAGAAGATTCCATAGAGAACATTGGCACAACAATCAAAGAAAATGGAAAATGCAAACCAAAGTATTCCATGACAAAACCAAATTCACACAATATCTTTCCACGAATCTTTGTTATATACAAGTGACCCTGGATTCTTTCCACGAATCCAGCAATTCAAAGGATAATAACAGAAAAAACAAACAAACAAAAAACAAACAATACAAGGATGGAAACTACGCCTTAGAAAAAGCAAGAAAGTAATCCTTCAACAAACATAACAGAAGACAGCAAAGAAGAGAATGGCACCTCTAACAACAAAAGTAATAGGAAGTAACAATTTATTTTCCTTAATATCGCTTAATAGCAATGGACTCAATTCCCCAATAAAAAGACATAGACTAACAGACTGGCTACACAAACAGGACCCAACATGCTGCTGCTTACAGGAAAACCACCTCAGGGAAAAAGACAGACACTACCTCAGAATTAAAGTCTGGAAAACAATTTTCCAAGCAAATGGTCTGAAGAAACAAGCTGGAGTATCCTTTCTAATATCTAATAAAATCGACTTCCAACCCAAAGTTATCAAAAAAGACAAGGAGGGGCACTTCTTACTCATCAAAGCTAAAATCATCCAAAAGGAACTCTCAATTCTGAATATCTATGCTCCAAATGCAAGGGCAGCCACATTCATTTAAGAAATGTTAGTAAAGCTCAAAGCACACATTGCACCTCACACAATAATAGTGGGAGACTACAAAACACCACTTTCATCAATGGACAGATTCTGGAAACAGAAAATAAACCAGTACACAGTGAAACTAACAGAAGTTATGAAACAAATGGATTTAACAGATATCTACAGAACATTTTATCCTAAAATAAAAGGATATACCTTCTTCTTAGCATCTCATGGTACCTTCTCCAAAATTGACCATATAATTGGTCACAAAACAGGTCTCAACAGATACAAAAATATTGAAATTTTTGCATGCATCCTTTCAGATCACCATTGACTAAGGCCGATCTTCAATAACAACATAAATATTAGAAGCCAACATTCACATGGAAACTGAATAACACTCTTCTCAATGATACCTTTGTCAAGGAAGGAATAAAAAAGAAATTAAAGACTTTTTAGAGTTTAATGAAAATGAAGCCACAACATACCCAAACTTATGGGACACAATGTAAGCATTTCTAGGAGGAAAATTCATAGCTCTAAGTGCCTCCAAAAAGAAACTAGAGAGAGCACACATTAGCAGCTTGACAACACACCTAAAAGCTCTAGAACAAAAGGAAGCCAATTCACCCAAGAGGAGTAGATGGCAGGAAAAAAAATCAAACTCAGGGGCGAAATCAACCAAGTGGAAACAAAAAGAAAAATACAAAGAATCAACCAAACGAGGAGCTGGTTCTTTGAGAAAATCAACAAGATAGATAAACCCTTAGCCAGACTCAGTAGAGGGCACAGTGACAGCATCCTAATTAACAAAGTCAGAAATGAAAAGGGAGACATAACAACAGATCCTGAAGAAATCTAAAACACCATCAGGTCCTTCTACAAAAGGCTATACTCAACAAAACTGGAAAACGTGGATGAAATGGACAAATTTCTAGACAGATACCAGGAACAAAAGTTAAATCCGGATGAGGTTAATGATCTAAACAGTCCCATATCCCCTAAAGAAATAGAAGCAGTCATTAATACTACTCCTCTTGGGTGAATTGGCTTCCTTTTGTTCTAGAGCTTTTAGGTGTGTTGTCAAGCTGCTAATGTGTGCTCTCTCTAGTTTCTTTTTGGAGGCATTTAGAGCTATAAGTTTTCCTCCTAGAAATGCTTACATTGTGTCCCATAAGTTTGGGTATGTTGTGGCTTCATTTTCATTAATCTCCCAACCAAAAAAAAGCCCAGGACCACATGGGTTTAGTGCAGAGTTCTATCAGACTTTCAAAGAAGATCTAATTCCAGTTCTTCACAAACTATTACACAAAATAGAAGCAGAAGGTACTCTACCCAACTCATTCTATGAAGCCACAATTTCTCTGATACCTAGATCACAGAAAGATCCAACAAAGGCAGAGAACTTAAGAACAATTTCCCTTATGAATATCGATGCAAAATACTCAATAAAATTCTCGCTAACCTAATCCAAGAACATGTCAAAACAAACATCCTTCCTGACCAAGTAGGTTTCATTCCAGGGATGCAGGGATGATTTAATATGCAGAAATCCATCAAAGTAATTGACTATATAAACAAACTGAAGACAAAAACCACATGATCATCTCGTAATATGAGGAGAAAGCATTTGACAAAATCCAACATCCATTCATGATAAAAGTCCTGGAAAAATTAGAAAGGGCAATTTGCAAATTTATCTGGAATAACAAAAAACCTAGGATAGTAAAAACTCTTTTCAATGATAAAAGAACCTCTGGGGAAATCACCATGCCTGACCTAAAGCTGTACTACAGAGCAATTGTCATAAAAACTGCATGGTACTGGTATAGCGACAGACAAGTAGACCAATGGAATAGAATTGAAGACCCAGAGATGAACCCACACACCTATGGTCACTTTCTCTTTGACAAGGGAGCTAAAACCATCCAGTGGAAAAAAGACAGCATTTTCAACAAATGGTGCTGGAACAACTGGTGGTTATCATGTAGAAGAATGCGAATTGATCCATTTCTATCTCCTTGTACTAAGGTCAAATCTAAGTGGATTAAGGAACTCCACATAAAACCAGAGACACTGAAACTTATAGAGGAGAAAGTAGGGAAAAGCCTCGAAGATATGGGTACAGGGGAAAAATTCCTCAATAGAACAGCAATGGCTTGTGCTGTAAAATCAAGTATCAACAAATGGGACCTCATAAATTTTCAAAGGTTCTGTAAGGCAAAAGACACCATCAATAAGACTAAAAGGCCACCCACAGATTCGGAAAGGAGCTTCACCTATCCTAAATTTGATAGGGGACTAATATGCAATAGATATAAAGAACTCAAGAAGGTGGGCTCCAGAAAAATCAAATAACCCCATTAAAAATGGGGCTCAGAGCTAAACAAAGAATTCTCACCTGAGGAATACTGAATGGCTGAGAAGCACCTGAAAAAATGTTCAGCATCCTTAATCATCAGGGAAATGCAAATCAAAACAACCCTGAGAGTCCACCTCACACCAGGCAGAATGGCTAAGATAAAAAACTCAGGTGACAGCAGATGCTGTCGAGGATGTGGAGAAAGAGGAACACTCCTCCATTGTTGGTGGGATTGCAAGCTTGTACAACCACTCTGGAAATCAGACTGGTGGTTCCTCAGAAAATGGACAAAGGCTTGGCTCCGGGACTCTGAGGAGGGCAGGCTGCACGGGTGACAGTGTGGAATACAGAGGCCAGCCTTTTCTGGGACAGGCGAGAGCCACAGAGCTTCTGAGGCGGCGCCATCTTCGGCTCCAAACAACCTGCCACCTTCCTAGTGAGAGCACAGGGGTCCGCCCGGCCAGAGAGGTTTTTGCCTCAGGCCCCAGCGGGAGTTTCCTTGGCTCCGGGACTCAGCGGAAGGCAGGCTGCACGGGTGACAGTGTGGAAAACAGAGGCCAGCCATTTCTGGGACAGGCGAGAGCCAGAGAGCTTCTGAGGTGGCACCATCTTCAGCTCCAGACAACCGGCCACCTTCCTGGCCAAAGCAACACAGCTTCTGGGAAAGATCCTGTTTTGGGCCTTCATCTTCAGCCAGGAGGAGATCCAAACACCAGATAACTGTGCACCTTCCCTGAAAGAGGAGAGCTTGCCTGCAGAGACTGCTCTGACCACTGAAACTCAGAGGAGAGAGCTAGTCTCCCACGTCTGCTGATAGAGGGTAACAAAATCAACAGAGGAACAATCTCTAAACAAAGACAACTATAACAACTAGCTCCAGAGATTGCCAGATGGCAAAAGGTAAAGGTAAGAATCCTACTAACAGGAACCAAGACCACTCACCATCATCAGAACCCAGCACTCCCACTTTGCCCAGTCCAAGGCATCCTAACACACCTGAAAAGGTAGACCTGGATTTAAAAGCATTTCTCATGATGATGGTAGAGGACATAAAGAAGGAATTTAATAACTCACTTAAAGAAACACAGGAGAACACTGCTAAAGAGTTACAAGTCCTTAAAGAAAAACAGGAAAACACAACCAAACAGGTAGAAGTCCTTATAGAAAAACAGGAAAACACATCCAAACAGGTGATAGAAATGAACAAAACCATACTAGACCTAAAAAGGAAGTAGACACAATGAAGAAAACTCAAAGTGAGGCAACACTGGAGATAGAAACCCTAGGAAAGAAATCTGGAACCATAGATGCCAGCATCAGCAACAGAATTCAAGAGATGGAAGAGAGAATCTCAGGTGCAGAAGATTCCATAGAGAACATCAGCACAACAATCAAAGAAAATGGAAAATGCAAAAAGATCCTAACTCAAAACATCCAGGAAATCCAGGACACAATGAGAAGACCAAAACTACAGATAATAGGAGTGGATGAGAATGAAGATTTTCAACTCAAAGGACCAGCAAACATCTTCAACAAAATTATTGAAGAAAACTTCCCAAATCTAAAGAAAGAGATGCCCATGAACATAGAAGAAGCCTACAGAACTCCAAATAGACTGGACCAGAAAAGAAATTCCTCCCGACACATAATAATCAGAACATCAAATGCACTAAATAAAGATAGAATACTAAAAGCAGTAAGGGGGAAAGGTCAAGTAACATATAAAGGCAAGCCTATCAGAATTATACCAGATTTTTCACCAGAGACTATGAAAGCCAGAAGAGCCTGGACAGATGTTATACAGACACTAAGACAACACAAATTCCAGCCCAGGCTCCTATACCCAGCCAAACTCTCAATTAACATAGATGGAGAAATCAAAGTATTCCACAACAAAACCAAATTCACCCATTATCTCTCCACGAATCCAGCCCTTCAAAGGATAATAACAGAAAAAACCAATACAAGGACGGGAAACATGCCCTAGAAAAAAAAAAAAAAGAAGATAATCCCGCAACAAAACTAAAAGAAGACAGCCATAAGAACAGAATGCCAACTTTAACAACAACAACAACAAAAAATAACAGGAAGCAACAATTACTTTTCCTTAATATCTCTTAATATCAATGGTCTCAACTCCCCAATAAAAAGACATAGACTAACAGACTGGCTACACAAACAGGACCCAACATTCTGCTGATTACAGGAAACCCATCTCAGGGAAAAAGACAGACACTACCTCAGAGTGAAAGGCTGGAAAACAATTTTCCAAGCAAATGTTCTGAAGAAACAAGCTGGAGTAGCCATTTTAATATCGGATAAAATCGACTTCCAACCCAAAGTTATCAAAAAAGACAAGGAGGGACACTTCATACTCATCAAAGGTAAAATCCTCCAAGAGGAACTCACAATTCTGAATATCTACGCTCCAAACGCAAGGGCAGCCACATTCATTAAAGAAACTTTAGTAAAGCTCAAAGCACACATTGCACCTCACACAATAATAGTGGGAGACTTCAACACACCACTTTCATCAATGGACAGATCGTGGAAACAGAAACTAAACAGGGACACAGTGAAACTAACAGAAGTTATGAAACAAATGGACCTAACAGATATCTACAGAACATTTTATCCTAAAACAAAAGGATATACCTTCTTCTCAGCACCTCACGGGACCTTCTCCAAAATTGAGCATATAATTGGTCACAAAACAGGCCTCAACAGATACAAAAATATTGAAATTGTCCCATGTATCCTATCAGACCACCATGGCCTAAGACTGATCTTCAATAACAACATAAATAATGGAAAGCCAACATTCACGTGGAAACTGAACAACACTCTTCTCAGTGATACCTTGGTCAAGGAAGGAATAAAGAAAGAAATTAAAAACTTTTTAGAGTTTAATGAAAATGAGCCACAACGTACCCAAACCTATGGTACACAATGAAAGCATTTCTAAGAGGGAAACTCATAGCTCTGAGTGCCTCCAAGAAGAAACGGGAGAGAGCACATACTAGCAGCTTGACAACACATCGAAAAGCTCTAGAAAAAAAAGGAAGCAAATTCACCCAAGAGGATTAGACGGCAGGTAATAATCAAACTCAGGGGTGAAATCAACCAAGTGTAAACAAGAAGAACTATTCAAAGAATTAACCAAACGAGGAGTTGGTTCTTTGAGAAAATCACCAAGATAGATAAACCCTTAGCTAGACTCACTAAAGGGCACAGGGACAAAATCCTAATTAACAAAATCAGAAATGAAAAGGGAGACATAACAACAGATCCTGAAGAAATCCAAAACACCATCAGATCCTTCTACAAAAGGCTATACTCAACAAAACTGGAAAACCTGGATCGAAAATTGACAAATGGGACCTAATGAAACTCCAAAGTTTCTGCAAGGCAAAAGACACCGTCAATAAGACAAAAAGACCACCAACAGATTGGAAAAGGATCTTTACCTATCCTAAATCAGATAGGGGACTAATATCCAACATATATAAAGAACTCAAGAAGATGGACTTTAGAAAATCAAATAACCCCATTAAAAAATGGGGCTCAGAACTGAACAAAGAATTCTCACCTGAGGAATACTGAATGGCAGAGAAGCACCTGAAAAAAATTTTCAACATCCTTAATCATCAGGGAAATGCAATTCAAAACAACCCTGAGATTCCACCTCACACCGGTCAGAATGGCTAAGATCAAAAATTCAGGTGACAGCAGATGCTGGCGAGGATGTGGAGAAAGAGGAACACTCCTCCATTGTTGGTCGGATTGCAGGCTTGGACAACCACTCTGGAAATCAGTCTGGCGGTTCCTCAGAAAATTGGACATAGTACTACCGGAGGATCCAGCAATACCTCTCCTGGGCATATATCCAGAAGATGCCCCAACTGGTAAGAAGGACACATGCTCCACTATGTTCATAGCAGCCTTATTTATAATAGCCAGAAGCTGGAAAGAACCCAGATGCCCCCCAACAGAGGAATGGATACAGAAAATGTGGTACATCTACACAATGGAGTACTACTCAGCTATTAAAAATAATGAATTTATGAAATTCCTAGCCAAATGGATGGACCTGGAGGGCATCATGCTGAGTGAGGTAACACATTCACAAAGGAACTCACACAATATGTACCCACTGATAAGTGGATATTAGCCCCAAACCTAGGATACCCAAGATATAATAAGATACAATTTGCTAAACACATGAAACTCAAGAAGAATGAAGACTGAAGTGTGGACACTATGCCCCTCCTTAGAATTGGGAACAAAACACCCATGGAAGGAGTTACAGAGACAAAGTTTGCAGCTGTGATGAAAGGACGGACCATGTAGAGACTGCCATATCCAGGGATCCACCCCATAATCAGCATCCAAACGCTGACACCATTGCATACACTAGCAAGATTTTATTGAAAGGACCCAGATGTAGCTCTCTCTTGTGAGACTATGCTGGGGCCTAGCAAACACAGAAGTGGATGCTCACAGTCAGCTAATGGATGGATCACAGGGCTCCCAATGGAGGAGCTAGAGAAAGTAGCCAAGGAGCTAAAGGTATCTGCAACCCTATAGGCAGAACAACATTATGAACTAACCAGTACCCTGGAGCTCTTGACTCTAGCTGCATATGTATCAAAAGATGGCCTAGTCGGCCATCACTGGAAAGAGAGGCCCATTGGACATGCAAACTTTATATGCCCCAGTACAGGGGAACGCCAGGGCCAAAAAGGGGGAGTGGGTGGGTAGGGAAGTGGGGGTGGCTGGGTATGGGGGACTTTTGGCATAGCATTGGAAATGTAAATGAGCTAAATACCTAATAAAAATGGAAAAAAAAGAAAAAAATTAAATGGACAAAGTAGTATCGGAGGATCCAGCAATACCTCTCCTGGGCATATATCCAGAAGATGTTCCAACTGGTAAGAAGGACACATGCTTCACTATGTTCATAGCAGCCTTATTTCTAATACCCAGAAACTTGAAAGAACCCAGATGTCCCTCAAGAGAGGAATGGATACCGAAAATATGGTACATTTACACAATGGAGTACTACTCAGCTATTAAAAAGAATGAATTTATGAAATTCCTAGGCAAATGGATGAACCTGGAGGGTATCATGCTGAGTGAAGTAACCCAATCACAAAAGAACTCAGATGATATGTACTCACTGATAAGTGGATATTAGCCCAGAAACTTAGAATACCCAAGATATAAGATACAATTTGTGAAACACATGAAACTCAAAAAGAATGAAGACCAAAGTGTGGACACTTTGCCCTTTCTTAGAATTGGGAACACAACACCCATTGAAGGAGTTACAGAGACAACGTTTGGATATGAGAAAAAGGATGGACCATCTAGAGACTGCCATATCCAGGTATCCATCCCATAATTAGCCTCCAAACGCTGACACCATTGCATACGTAGCAAGATTTTGCTAAAAGGAACCAGATATACCTGTCTCTTGTGAGGCTATGCCAGGACCTAGCAAAAGAGAAGTGGATGCCCACATTCAGGTATTGGATGGATCACAGGGCCCCCAATGGAGGAGCTAGAGAAAGTACCCAAGGGGTAATAGGTGTCTGCAACCCTATAGGTGGAACAACAATATGAACTAACCAGTACCCCCAACAGATCTTGTGTTTCTAGCTGCATATGTATCAGAAGATGGCCTAGTCGGCCATAATTGCAAAGTGAAGCCCATCGGTCTTGCAAACTTCATATGCCTCAGTACAGGGGAACTCCAAGGCCAAAATTGGGATTCGGTTAGTAGGGGATTGGGGGTAGGGTGTGGGGGACTTTTGGGATAGCATTGGAAATGTAAACGAAGAAAATACTTAATTAAAAAAAAAGAAAAAAAAAGAGTGCTAAGGAAATTCAGGGTATAAAAAGAGTATTGACATAATTAGCCATAGCATTTAATATGGATGGAAGGAAAAAAGTAGGGGATGGAGAGGAAGAGAAGAAAGTTAGGACTTATGCTGTGGGAATATATGCCAGGCACTATAGTGAATTCTCAGAAATAATTTGGTACAAGCCTGCCTTTAAAGTTGGAATTCTGCTTACTCTCAGAATGTTCTGTGTAAATGCTTAGTGAGTGATCCCAATATCTCCTTCTGAAGGGCCACAGGAATTTGTGTACCTGAGCTCATGTTCTTAATCAAATCCAGATGGCTACTATCTTTACTTGTGACTAAGTCAGCATTTTGTAATTTTCCTGGGATTCACATGTGTTATCTATCTATTAAGAAAGTTAATGGTTTCTTCTTAATAGGTAACTTGTGCTGAGTCCTCTGTGCTAAGACTTTTTTTGTTTGTTTTTTCGAGACAGAGTTTCTCTGCATAGCCCTGGCTGAACTGGAACTCACTTTGTAGACCAGGCAGGCCTCGAACTCAGAAATCCACCTGCCTCTGCCTCCCGAGTGCTAGGATTAAAGGTATGCGTCACCACGGCTGGCTTGTGCTAAGAATTTTTAATAAGTAATTTTTAACATTTGGGACAAACAGAACACTCATATATTTCCTATCATCTAGAAAAGGGCAATAAGACAATATGCTTTCTAATTTATAGATGGAATGCTCTTTTACATCAAGATATCCACAGATAGGCATGAAGATAGGGTCATTAGACAAAAGTTTACAATGCATACAGATTAAAATCTCTGTTATAGCCAAGAATGATTTCTTTTGTAATGCTTTCTGCCTACCTAGTATTTGCTTCCTAATAGTTATTCCATAGTTCCCTTGTGCATGCTTTCTCAAGTTCACAGGGGGCACACACACCCATAAAAATTTCTCTTTTCTTAAATTTTATTCAGTGCAAATCACATATGAGGTGCTTTCTCAGTAACCCATTAGCTTCATAGGTTAAGTGATTGTAATCAGGATTAGTCCTGAATATATTATCAGTTTTGAAGTAGGTGTTTTAGAATATGTTTGTCAGCGAGTAGTAGTATGCGGGGCAGGTCATAAAAGTACTAAGTTTGAGCTAGGCCATAAATTCATAAATTAACATAAACACATATACACAATAGGCATTTTAGGAAAATTTACCCTTATTCTATGTGTTGTACTTGTATACTTTTTATTTTATTATGTTTTACTTGAAAACTTACTAGTAGGGCTGGAGAGATGGCTCAGCAGTTAAAAGTGTATACTACTTTACAGAGGACCTGAGTTTGACAACTAGCACCTACTTCTGGCAGCTCACAATCTCAAGATCAGTGTTCAGGAACCTAATTCACATGTACATACCCACATGCATGCTCAAAATTAAAAGTGAAACAGTAAATATTAAGATATTTATGATTGGAGGTCAAGTAATTTACTTCCATATGCTAGGTTGACACTGGACAGTAAAAAAGGGTCTTTCTTTTTTGAAAAGTAAATTGCAATCTTAGAGGCTTAGGGGCACTCCAGGAGTGAGTAATTTGGAAAGTAAAAAAAAAAGTATATTAATTCTTCTTAAACATATTTATGTTAGCCTAAACTAAATAAACAAGATGACAACAGTAACAACAAAACAATATTAGGTAATATGTTAATGAAATAGCGGGCAACACTTTGCAATTACAATACCACCACAGTCCAAAATCAAGATATCAAAAACAATGAAAAAAGATGAAAAAATAAATTACAATCTTGAACAAACAATATCTAAATGAGAACAATTAAGAGCATCTTTAACACTTTTAAGAATTGAATTCTCATTTCTAGATATATTTGTAAATATAAAGACAGCAATAAATGCCAGTCATAATTCTAAGAATTTTAAGAAATAGTCCCTGTGTCCATTTCTCCTTTCTGGTTCACATTTTGGAGAAGAAACTGAGATGCAGAGAGGTTAAATAATTGTGACTAGGTTTCAGGTAAGTCAGAGCACTAGGCAGTTTGGTGTTCTAGCCCATGATCTTAACCAATGCAAGATGGCTGGCAACTTTGCTTGAATGGATAAATTAGTATTTTGTAATTTTTCTGGGATTTCCTGAGATTGCCTCAGCTATAAAGAATCAACAATTTTTTGTTATGTTAAAAATCAGCCTGTATTGAACTTACTGTGTTGAGTAGTTTTATCAACCTTTCCATAATTTTATGGCTCATAGAACAAATGGTTTCACCACGAAACTTTTTTTTTTATCTTTTATGCTACATATGAGAAAATTGAGGCTATGTAACTGAACAGTTTGCTCAAGATCATGAAGCTATACATTGTCCAGGAAGTTCTCATACCCAGGATTTTAAAATCCAGCAGAAAGGGATGTAGTTTTGGTCTTTCACATTTGGATGGTGTCTTAGGGTTTCCATTGCTGTGAAGAGATACCATTATTAAAATAACTTCAGACACATCAAAAGAGGGTCTCATTACAGATGGTTGAGATCCACCATGTGGTTACTGGGAATTGAACTCAGGACCTCTGGAAGAGCAGTCAATGCTCTTAACTGCTGAGCCATCTCTCCACCCACCTCTCGCCCCCAAAACAATTCTTATAAAGGACATTTAACTGGCACTAGCTTACAGGTTCAGATGTTCAGTTCATTATAATCATAGCAGGAAGGATGGCAGTGTGTAGGCAGACAGACATAGAACTATAGGAGTTGAGAGTTTTACATCTTGTTCTGAAGGCAAACAAGAGAAGACTGACTCCCATGTGAGGAGAGGCTCAAAGCCTAACCCCACAGTTACACACTTCCTCCAACAAGACCACACCTCCTAATAGTGCCACTCCCTAGGCCAAGCATTCAAATTACAGATAGTCATCCCCAGCACTAGTAGCTGAAGAGGCTGTCATTTCTTGATTGCATGATTTTGGCAACTTTGAAATGAGTCAAGAAGATATACTTGTCTGAATTTACTTGTGGGTTCCCCACTCTATTAGCTTAGCTTTGTTCATTTGTTCTCTTCATGTTCATGCTATCCTGTTTGCTGTTTGTGTGTTGTTTTGTTGTTGTTTTCATCATTCTTGTTTGTTTGTTTCATTGTAACATCTGTAGTAAGGGACAGTGATACCCTCGTCTTTCATGCTTATTCACTCACTCCTCATTATCTATGAACTGTTATGCCCTGATTGCAAGGTCCTCATAGACCACCAGTAGTCCAATTCGTATGCAAAAGCAAAGTCTTTATTCAGGCTCCAGCTTAGACCCTCCAACCTCTACAGCACAGGATGGTGTGGAAGGTCCTGAGCTGGTACAAGCCTTGCCTATTTATCATGGTTGCTGTAGCAGGGTAAGGGTCTTCCCAACTTGGCAGTTACATGATTAGCTGATGTTTGCTTGGTGCATTTCTATTGGCTAGTAATGATTTCAACTTGGTATGAACAACAGTTGCTAGCTTAATCAATCTACTTCAAGACAGTAGGTATGTTCTCCTTAAGAACTGATTGGTTGTTGCTAGGGATGGATTGTCTATTCGCTCAGAAGAATTGTGATTTTTGCCAGGATGACATGGGTCTTAGAACAAGTTGGGTTTTGTCCAGAGTTTAGTTCATTTAGAGGGCAAGTTAATCATAAATTGGAGTCTGGAAGCAAAATGAAGTTTGCAATGTTAAGCTGTTTCCTTCTTGATCATCTTTATCTCTTGGAAGATCCATTAATAGTATATGTCCTTTATAAAAGAAGTCTTTTATACCATATTTATACGTTTTATACATTTAAGTATATTTAGATATGCAGCCACCTACTGTCCCGTTCAGCAGAACTTAGTTATTCCATGGGTCGAGAAGGACTGAGGCCTGAAAAAGAAATGGGCCAGAAAAGGGAGCAAGACCAAGCAAAGAGTTGTCAAGGTCTGATTTTAATGAGGCTGAAAGCCTAGTTATATATACACAGTAAGAAAAGGAATAAGGAGGGGCTGAGAAGGGAGAACAAAGACTTCAGAAAGAAGGACATCTGAGGCGGATGGGAGAAGGACATCTTGGGGAGGATGCTGATAGCAGGCTTTGAGACATCTTGTGCGGGAGGATTCAGGGTGAAGGACATCCTGTAGATTTGTTTCTGAATGTTGGGTAACAGCCCCAGGTGCTCATCCAAAATAGTTGGCCAGCTCTCAGGGTCAGCCTTTCATAGAGAGGGTGGCTCTGACTCCTAACAAAGGATCGTTTGGTTTTCCGGGAGGGAGCTACTGAGAGTCTGGTTTCCCACAGTCTGGTCTCCTATAACCTACCATTGTGTAATACAAGTTAATCAACAGAGTAACATGCTGTACAAGTTTACAGCCTAGGAGAAAAATAAGAAATAAGTAGTACTGTATAGCTTAGGTGTATAATCGGACACAGCATCTGGATTGATGTAACTATAACTATCACACGATGAAATAGTTTCATGATGCATGTCTCAGAATACATCCTCATCATTACATGATGATTCATGACTGTATGCTCTTTTGAATAGTTCTAAGATATATAACTGTGACTAAGTGGAACAAATCTACCCAAAAAATACATTGCACGGTTAGGTTCAAACAAATTCTAATTTACTTTTTTTCCCAAATGATTCAAATAGATCATTTTAAACCCACTGACACTGCAGTCTCTCTTCCAAATTAAGCTTTGAATTAGAATCTTTGATTATCTGTTAGCACTTGTGTAATTGCTTTCTTGGTACTGGCAGAAGGTTGCTGTAGATTTCACCTGATGATTCTGTAAATTCTCTGCTCACTTGTCTTCTGTGAGCTCTTTAAGGCTGGTAAATATGAAAAACTTTAAACACTTTCTGGTTTATGTAGCAGAGGAAGGCCTTGCCGGGCATCAGTGGGAGAAGAGGCCCTCAGTCCTGTGAACGCTTGACGCCCCAGTATAGGGGATTGTGAGGGCAGGGAGGTGGAAGTGGGTGGGTGCCTGAGCACCCTCATAGAAGCAGGGGAAGGGGTGATGGTATAGGGGATTCCTGGGGATGAGGGTGGGAAATTTACATTTGAAATGTAAATAATGAAAATATCCAATAAAAAAGTCTGGTTTTGATAAAACTCACCACAAATTTAGTTGATTTACAAATGTTTCTTCTGATGTAGATCTAGTAATGTATATTTATTTCTGTAGCTAAAAAGGTAAGAGACAAGCATGTAACTTGGAAATCAGAAGGCCCCAATCATACTTTGTTTTATTACTTAACAATTACCTGATGCTGAGCTTTGTTTTTTAACATCTCTGTGCATGTCTTCTAGCTAAAATCCAGGTTCAGTTGAACATGGTTCTAGGCACTTGTGATTCTAGTTAGTTTGGAGGCTGGGGTAAAAAGTTCCTTTTTAGCTGAAGGGTTGGCAGTCAGTCTGAGCAGCATAGTGAGAACTCAGCTTAAAACCTTAAAGTTTGAAACATCTTCCAGTCTAACTCAAATTTATTCTTGAGAGCAAATGAAACGTAAGTGATGGAAGTTTATTAATGGAAAATGTAGGAATTTAATTTTATTTCTGAATTTAGTTTGTGTTGGGCCTCAAAAAACCTTTTAAAAGATGAAAATGTTCATCATCATTGTCACTGACTCTTTACTTTGATATTAATTTCTCATGTATTCTCAGTATGCTACCATGTGTGATTATGTTATTCCTTAATTATTCAGAATAAAATTTGACAGGTAACCTTTTTTTACTTAAAAGATTGTATTTACTAGATAATGTATCTAATGCCTTTTTCATTCATTTCAGAGCAAATGAGTGTTTTTTTTTTTTAAATTGTTTTATGACAAGTCCCTTCTGGTTGGTGCCAGCAAAGGGCCACCTTGTGCGTGGAGTCGGTGGACATCCTCAAGTTCCCTAGAGGACTCTCCAGGTGACCTTAGGACCTCTGGTGACTGGAACACAACTTCTGTTCCAATCCAATCGCACGGAACCTGAGACAGCATTAGGGAAGCAGAAAACCGGCCTGACCAGGGGCACAGGTCCCTGCACACCAGCACCAGGTCACCTTGGGTGCAGAGTTGGCAGACACCCCCACAGTCTCTAGAGGACCACCACGTGATCTTAGGAACACTGACCAGACAGCTCCACAATCCTCAAAGAAGACACCACTTCCAGGCACTGTAACATGCCCAGGATCTTTGACAATAGGATACCAGGATAAAAGAAGCTTGGTCACACCAGCATTTCAGAGTCTCAGAGGAACTTGACTGCCAAGAACTCTGACACATCCAGAGTCTCAGGTTCACAGGAGCCCACAAGCAAAGGATCACAGAGAAAGCTGGACTATGAGGAGTCCTGAATCAACTGGAATTATAGGAAGGACAGGCTCAAATCAGATATATTGAGGGCAGAAAGCACTTGACATAATCAGATGGCAGGAGGCAAGCATAAGAACAGAAGCAACAGAAACCAAGGTTACTTGGCATCATCAGAACCAAACTCTCCCACCATAGCAAGTCCTGGATACACCATCACACCAGAAAAGCAAGACATCGATATAAAGTCACTTCTTCTGATGATGATGGAGGACATTTAAAAGGAAATACAGGAAAACACAGGTAAAGAGCTGGAAGTTTTTAAAGAGGAAACACAAAAATGCCTTAGAGAGTTACAGGAAAACACTACCAAACACGTGATGGAATTGAACAAAACCATCCAGGATCTAAAAATGGAAATAGAAACAATAAAGAATTTACAAAGGGAGACAACTCTGGTGATAGAAACCCTAGGAAAGACATCAGGAACCATAGATACCAGCATCAGTAACAGAATACAAGAAATGGAAGAGAGAATCTCAGGTGCAGAAGATTCCATAGAGAACATGAACACAACAATGAAATAAAATGCAAAATGCAAAAAGATTCTAGCTCAAAACATCCAGGAAATCCAGGACACAATGAGAATACCAAACCTACAGATAATAGGAGTAAATGAGAATGAAGATTTTTAACTTAAAAGGCCAGCAAATATCTTCAACAAAATTATAAGAGAAAACTTCCCAAACCTAAAGAAAGATATGCCCATGAACATACAAGAAACCTACAGAACTCCAAATAGACTGGACCAGAAAAGAAATTCCTCCTGACATATAATAATCAGAACAACAAATGCACTAAATAAAGACAAAATGTTAAAAGCAGCAAGGGAAAAAAGTCAAGTAACATATAAAGGCAGACCTATTTGTACTACACCAGACTTCTCACCAGAGACTATGAAAGCCAGAAGATCCTGGACAGATGTGATACAGACCCTAAGAGAACACAAATGCCAGCTCAGGCTACTATACCCAGCCAAACTCTCAATTGCCATAGATGGAGAAACCAAGGTATTCCATAACAAAACCAAATTCTCACAATATCTTTCCATGAATCCAGCCCTTCAAAGGATAGTAACAGAAAAAAAAGCAATAAAAGGACAGAAACTACATCCTAGAAAAAGTAAGAAAGTAATCCTTCAACAAACCTAACAGAAGACAGCCACAAGGTCCAAATGTCAACTCTAACAACAAAAATAATAGGAAGCAACAATTACTTTTCCTTAATATCTCTTAATATCAATGGACTGAATTCCCCCAATGAAAACATATAGAATAAACACATAGACTGGCTACACAAACAGGACCCACCATTTTGCTGCTTACAGGAAAGCAATCTCAGGGAAAAAGACAGACAGTACCTCAGAGTATAAGGCTGGAAAACAATTTTCCAAGCCAACAGTCTGAAGAAACAAGTTGAAGTATCCATTCTAATATCGAATAAAATCGACTTCCAACACAAAGTTATCAAAAAAGACAAGGAGGGGCACTTCACACTCATCAAAGGTAAAATCTTCCAAGAGGAACTCCCAATTTGGAATATCTATGCTTAAAATGCAAGGGCAGCAACATTCATTAAAGAAACTTTAGTAAAGCTCAAAGCACATATTGCACCTCACACAACAATAGTGGGAGACTTTAACAAGCCACTTTTATCAACGGACAGATCCTGGAAACAGAAACTAAACAGGGACACAGTGAAACTAACAGAAGTTATGAAACAAATGGATTTAACAGATATCAGCAGAACATTTTATCCTAAAGCAAAAAGATATACCTTCTTTTCAGCACCTGGTACCTTCTCAAAAATTGACCCTTTAATTGGTCACAAAACAGGATTCAACAGATAAAAAAATATTGAAATTATCGCATGCATCCTATCAGATCACCATGGACTAAGGGTGATCTTCAATAACAACATAAAAAAATAGAAAGCCAACATTCACATGGAAACTGAAAAACACTCTCCTCAATGATACCTTGGTCAAGGAAGAAATAAAGAAAGAAATTAAAGACTTTTTAGAGTTTAATGAAAATGAAGCCACAACATCCCTAAACATTTAGACACAATGAAAGCATTCCTAAGAGGAAAACTCATAGCTCTGAGTGCCTCCAAAAAGAAACTAGAGAGAGCACACACTGGCAGCTTGGCCTCACACATAAAAGCTCTAGAACAAAAGGAAGCAAACTCACACAAGAGGAGTAGAGAGCATGAAATAAATCAAACTCAGGGGCAAAATCAACCAAGTGGAAACAAAAAAAAATTCAAAGAATCAACCAAAGGAGGAGCTGGTTCTTTGAGAAAATCAACAAGATAGATAAACCTTTAGACAGACGCACTAGAGGACACAGTGACAGCATCCTAATTAACAAAATCAGAAATGAAAAGGGAGACATAACAACAGATCCTGAAGAAATCCAAAACACCATCAGATCCTTCTACAAAAGGCTATACTCAACAAAACTGGAAAACCTGGATGAAATGGACAACTTCCTAGACAGATACCAGGTACCAAAGTTAAATCAGGATCAGATTAATGATCTTAACAGTTCCATTTCTCCTAAAGAAATCAAAGCACTCATTAATAGTCTCCCAACTAACAAAAAGCCCAGGACCAGATGGGTTTAATGCAGAATTCTATCAGACCTTCAAAGAAGATCTAATTCCAGTTCTTCTCAAACTATTCCACAAAGTAGAAAAGAAGGTACTTTACCCAATTCATTCTAAGCCACAATTACTCTAATACCTAAACCACAGAAAGACCCAACAAAGACAGAGAACCTCAGAGCAATTTCCCTCATGAATATCAATGCAAAAATACTCAATAAAATTCTTGATAACCGAATCCAAGGACACATCAAAACAATCATCCATCCTGACCAAGTAGGTTTCATTCCAGGGATGCAGGGATGGTTTAATGTATGGAAATCCATCAACATAATCCACTATATAAACAAACTCCAAGAAAAAAACCACACGATCATCTCATTAGATGCTGAGAAAGGTTTTGACAAAATCTAACACCCATTCATGATAAAAGTCTTGGAAAGATCAGGAATTCAAGGCTCATAACTAAACATGATAAAAGCAATCTACAGCAAACCAGTAGTCAAAATCAAAGTAAATGGTGAGAAGCTGGAAGCAATCCCACTAAAATCAGGGACTAGACAAGGCTACCCACTTTCTCTGTACCTATTCAATATGGTACTTGAAGTCCTAGCCAGAGCAATTCAACAACAAATAGAGATCAAGGGGATACAATTTGGAAAGGAAGAAGTCAAAATATCACTTTTTGCAGATGATATGATAGTATATGTAAGTGACCCTAAAAATTCTACCAGAGAACTCCTAAACCTGATAAATATCTTCAATGAAGTAGCTTGATATAAAATTAACTCAAACAAGTCAATGGCCTTTCTCCAAACAAAGGATAAACAGGCTGAGAAAGAAATTAGGGAAACAACACCCTTCTCAATAACCACAAATAATATAAAATACCTTGTCATGACTCTAACTAAGGAAGTGAAAGATCTGTATGGTAAGAACTTCAAGTCTCTGAAGAAAGAAATTAAAGAAGACCTCAGAAGATGGAAAGATCTCCCATGCTCATGGATTGGCAGGATCAATATAGTAGAAATGGCTGTCTTGCCAAAAGCAATCTGCAGATTCAGTGCAATCCCCATCAAAATTCCAACTCAATTCTTCAACGAATTAGAAAGGGCATTTTGAAAATTCATCTGGAATAACAAATAACCTAGGATAGCAAAAACTCTTCTCAATGATAGAAGAACTTCTGGTGGAATCACCATGCCTGACCTAAAGCTGTACTACAGAGCAATTGTGATAAAAACTGCATGGTACTGGTATAGCGACAGACAGGTAGGCCAATGGTATAGAATAGAAGACCCAGAAATGAACCCATACACCTATGGTCACTTGATCTTTGACAAGGAAGCTAAAACCATCCCGTAGAAAAAAGACAGCATTTTCAATAAATGGTGCTGGCACAACTGGCGGTTATCATGTAGAATTATAGGAATTGACCCATTCTTATCTCCTTGTACAAAGCTCAAGTCTATAAGACAAAAAGACGACCAACAGATTAGGAAAGTTTCTTTACCAATCCTAAATCAGAGAGGGGACTAATATGCAATACATATAAAGAACTCAAGAAGGTGGACTCCAGAAAATCAAACAACCCCATTACAAAATGGGGCTCAGAGCTAAACAAAGAATTGTCACCTGAGGAATACTGAATGGCTGAGAAACACCTGAAAAAATTTACAACACCCTTAATCATCAGGGAAATGCAAATCAAAACAACCCTGAGATTCCACCTCACACCAGTCAGAATGGCGACGATCAAAAACTCAGGTGACAACAGATGCTTGTGAGGATGTGGAGAAAGAGGAACACCCTGCCCCCCATTGTTGGTGGGATTGCAAGCTTGTACAACCACTCTGGAAATCAGTCTGGAGGTTCCTCAGAAAATTGGACATACATCATCCTACAGGAGGATCCCCCAATACCTCTCCTGTGCATATATCCAGAAGATGTTCCAACTGGTAATAAGAACAAATGCTCCAGTATGTTTATAGCAGCCTCATTTATAATAGCCATAAGATGGAAATAATTCAAATGTCCCTCAACAGAGGAATGGATACAGAAAATGCAGTACATTTATGCAATAGAATACTATTTAGCTATTAAAAATGATGAATTTGGGGGTTGGCTATGGGGGACCTTTGGGATAGCATTGAAAATGTAAACGAGGAAAATACCTAATAATAAAAAAAATAAAAACAAAACAAAACAAAAAAACCAAAAAACAAAAAAAAATGATGAATTTATGAAATTCCTAGGCAAATGCATTGATCTGGAGGGTATCATCCTGAGTGAGGTAACCCAATCACAAAAGAACTCACATTATATATCCTCACTGGTAAGTGGATATTAACCAAAAAACTTAGAATACCCAAGATACAATCTGCAAAACACACGAAACTCAAGAAGAACAAAGACCAAAATGTGGACACTTTGCCCCTTTTTAGAATTGGGAACCAAACACCCATGGAAGGATTTACAGAGACAAAGTTTGGAGCTGAGACGAAAGGATGGACCATCTAGAGACTGCCACACCCTGGGACCCATCCCATAATCAGCCTCCGAATGTAGACATCATTGCATAAGCCAGCAAGATTTTGCTGAAAGGTCCCTGATATAGTTGTCTCTTGTGAGACTATGCCAGTGCCTGGCAAACACAGAAGTGGATGCTCACAGTCAGCTATTGGATGGAACACAGGGCCCCCAATGGAGGATCTAGAGAAAGTACCCAAGGAGTTAAAGGGGTCTGCAACCCTATAGGTGTAACAACAATATGAACTAACTCATACCCCCAGAACTTGTGTCTCTAGCTGCATATGTAACAGAAGATGGCCTAGTAGGCATCATTGGGAAGAGAGGCCCCTTGGCCTTGCAAACTTTATATGCCCCAGTACAGGGGAACACCAGGGCCACAAAGTGGGAGTGGGTGGGTAGGAGAGCGGGGTGGGGGGAGCATATTGGGTATTTTTGGGATAGCATTTGTAATGTAAATGAAGAAAATACCTAATAAAATTGGAAAACATTGTTTTATTAGGCTTTTTGATAAATAGGAAAGGCACAGTTGTAATGCAGTTGCAATATGTTTGCTTCACAATTTTTTTTAAATGTCATCAGTTACTGTTAGATAAATTAGTCAAAAGTTTCATATCCAAAAAGACTTAATTGTGTTTGTCATATTAGTAATTTTAAAAAAATGTTGACAGCCAATTTAGTGAACTGAAATTCAGCTTTCTGTCTTCTGTTATTTTGCCTATTAACATGGATAATATCAAATCAATAATCCCCTTACATTTTAATCATTTTAGATATGTTGTATGGCTAATTCTTATTGTCAACTTGACTTCATCTGAAATCAAGTAAAAGTCAAGGAGGTGGGCCTGCCTGTAAAGCATTATCTTATTTCATCATTTGAGGTGGGAGGATCCAATCCTTTTTGTGGAAGCCCACATAAAATGATATTGAATAAAGAAGCTTTTGATTTTTGTCTGCTCTTAATTTCACTACAGATTCATCTATCCTGTTGCTAAGCCATTCCTTCACTGGTATTAGAACTACTTCTTCACCATTCCAATGCATACTGAAGGCCAGTGGCTCTTTAGAATTTTCCTGGGACCACAGCACCAGATTGAGAGTTTTAAGACATCTACAGAATTGTTGAAGTACTTGCACCACAGCCTTTAATTAACACCCTTGTGTATGTGTTGTCCTTTATTGTTTACTGATCAATGTGGACTAAATTATAATTGCAACATTTCTAAGAAATAATACTTTGAATACTTTTAGTAACATCCTGTGACTTAGTGAAGGATATTAACATTTTGGAGCAGAATGTTCATTTAGAACCAGTTAGTATTTGAATCAATTTTAATTTTTGTTTAAATTATACTTGTGAGGAATTTTGAATACCCCAATGCACTCACATTTCCTTAAAGGGTCTAGTAAATCTGTGGCTGTTTAAAATCTAGCCAGCTTGGTGTTACTTCTACCTTTTACTATTATCAGATATCTAGAATATACAGTGAAGTAATAAATGAAGTAGTATCTTAGACATGTCCTCATTACTTTCCATCGATTAGCCAGTATGGTTATTATTTTCTCATTAAAAGAATAACACTGAGTTATGCATTAAAAAACTTTTTGAGTCCTTATATATTTCACATCCTATACCTCAAACCCTTTAATGGCCCCATCCTTTTGTATCTGCCCTCTGCTGTTGCAACATCCCAGCCAAAAGGAAATACAAAATACAAATAAAAAAACCTCACTGTAGAAGATTCAGTATGTTACAGTGTGTCATGAAGTTTACCCCTTTGTCCACACATTATTTTTCTTTAAGAGATTCTTTACTAGATGTTATTTCATGAAGATGATGCCCAGGTTCTATCCCGGGAATGTGGATATCTTCTCTCTATAGATCACTGTGAGTGAGAAATTTCTTAAGAAGAACCCGAGGGGCTGGGGCCACTGAGTCTCAGGGTCAGAAGCAGAACTGGAAAGCTTCACGTATGTATGTGCTGCTTCCATGCTTCCAGGATAGGCCACAGGGAGGAGAGATCCATGATGTGCCAGGATTCTCTATTAGATACCTTGGAGGTTTGGTGGACAGGAGTTGAACAACTGTTTATGCCAAGTGGTGAACCATAGTGGGCAGCATTAGTTGGAGGCCTGGGCCTGGAACATGAGTAGGGGTAGCTCTTGTGCAGCGACATCTCTGGCCTGATGGCAACTCTACGGAACACGTGCAACATTGCTGTGGATCAAGCCCACAGTTTGATAGGGGACACCTGCCAGGGCCACAGTCTTGAGGTAATCTTTGCTGCCCTGCTCTCCTGGGAACACAGGGCTGTGGGAGGTGGTGACATTGAGGCCAGCATCTTTCACCAGAAATGTAGCATTCACCAAGATCATATCTGCCTGTTTTGACACTTCTCTCAGAAAGTTGACAATGACTTCAGGGCTCAGTCAGGCCCCACAATTCTTCAGAGATATCCCTTGCGTCAGTCAGATGATCCCTTTAAGGGAGGTAGCCTAGGTGAGCATCAGTGTGCCCAATGCTTCTGTCAGAGCAGTCCAGGTCTTGGTGTGTGGAGATAAGGCACTTGTAAAGGCCCGGGACTTTACAACCTCTGTTAGAGATTTCCCCTTCACTATGTCCACAAACTGGACTTTGATTTCCTCCCCAAAGTGACTCTGGGTCTCCTTGATGGTGGCATCCAGGTGAGTTCAATGTAACATTCTCATAGTCCACTAAAGCCTGGTCCCTTGATGACTATTTTGTAAACACGTTCACCGTGGCACCAGCACACTGACCAGACTGCAAGGCACAGAGCAGGACACCTTCATCCACAATCCCTCCTTGAGTACTGAAGGACACTGCTTAAAATTACAAACTCCATTTTACTTTTAGACTCTATTTTATGTTAGCTTGCCCCTAAATTGAACTCAGTTACTGGAAAATCCCAATTTGTTCCAGGAACTGAGACGTCCCTAGCAACAGCCACCCCATTCCTAGTGACAGCCAATTACTCTTATAAGGAAAGCACCTAATGTTCCAGATGTCCTTAAAATAGATTGCTTGAGTAAGCAACCATTGTTCATACCAAGCTGAAATCATCAGTAGCCAATAGAAATGTACCAACCTGCCATTTTCAAATGTCAACTAATCATGTAACTGCAAAGTTGGAAAGCCTCTTACTCTACTGCAACTGTGATAAAAAGGCAAGGCTAAGTCGGGCGTGGTGGCACACGCCTTTAATCCCAGCACTTGGGAGGCAGAGGCAGGTGGATTTCTGAGTTTGAGGCCAGCCTGGTCTACAACCTGAGTTCTAGGACAGCCAGGGCTATAAAGAGAAACCCTGTCTCGAAAAACAAAACAAAAAACACCCCAAAACAAAAACAAATAAACAAACAAACAAACAGCAAGGCTTCACCAGCTCAGGCACTTCCACACCCAGCTACTACATTGGAGAGGTTGGAGGGTCCAAGCTCAAGCTTGAATTTTGAATGAGTTGGATTCCCAGTGGTTTTTAATACTTTGTGGGGACCTCAAGATCTGTGTATAACAATTCAATACTCATGTGCCCATATAGCACCATTCCACAAGTCTGTGGTGGAGGGCAGAACAGGAGTGTGGACAGTAATGAAATCACAGGGAGATACCTTACAACACAACTTAATTTGTTCTATGAAGCCACAGCTATACTCATACCTAAACCATACAAAGACTCAGAAAAGAAAGAGTACTTCAGACCAACTCCCTTATGAATATTGATGTAAAAATATTCAATAAAAGTCTCACGCACCAAATCCAAGAACACATCAAAAACATCATTCACCACAATCAATTAGGCTTCATCCCATGGGTGTGGGAATGGTTCAATATATGAAAATTCATCATTGTAGTCCAATATATAAACAATCTCAAGGGAAAAAAGTCACATGATCATTTCAATCGATGCTGAAAAAGCATTTGACAAAATACAACACCCCTTCCTGTTAAAAGTCCTAGGGAGAACAGGAATTCATGGCACATACCTAATCATAATAAAAGCAATATGTAGCAAACTAACATAAAGTTAAATAGAGAGAAACTAGAAGCAATCCCATTAAAATAAGGGACAAAGAAGGCTGCCTATTCTCTACCTATTTAATATAGTACTTGAAATTCTATCTAGAGAAATTAAACAACAAAAGGAGATTAAGGGGATACAAGTTATATATAAATTATAAGGAAGAAGTCAAGATATCACTATTTGCAGATGATATGATATTATATATAAGTGACCCCCAAAATTCTACCAGAGAATTCCTATAGTTGATAAACAACTTCAGCAATGTGGCTGGCTATAAAATTTACACAAACAAATCAGTAGCCTTTCTTTATACAGATAATAAACAGGCTGAAAAAGAAATTAGGGAAAAACATCATTTACAATAGCCACAAATAATATAAAATATCTTGGTGTAACTCTAGCCAAGCAAGTAAAAGATCTATATGACACAATCTTCAAGTCCCTGATGAAAGAAATTGGAGAAGACTTCAGAAGATGGAAATATCTCCCATGCTCTTGGATTGGTAGGATTAACATAGGAATAACGACCATCTTTCTAAAAGCAATCTACATATTCAATCCAATCCCCATCAAAATTTGAACATAATCTTTCAGAGATAAGGAAAGAGCAATTCTCAGCTTCATATGGAAAACCAAAAAACCTAGGATAGCCCAAAAAATTTCAACAATAAAAGAACTTCTGGAGGAATGAATCACCATCCCTGACCATAAGCTGTATTACAGAGCAATAGTGATAAAAACCACATGATATTGGTACAGAGACACACAGGTTGATCAATGAAATAGAATTGAAGACCCAGAAATAAACCCACAAACCTATAGACAGTTGATCTCTGAAAAAGAAGCCAAAACCATACAGCAGAAAAAAAGAAAACATCTTCAACAAATGGTGCTGGTCTAGCCGGAGGTCTGCACATAGAAGATTGCAAATTGATCCATATGTATTACCTTGTACAAAGCTCAAGTCCAGGTGGATGCAGGACCTCAACATCAAACCAGATAGACTGAATCTAATAGAAGAGAAAGTGAGAAGTAACTTCTAATGTGCTGACACAGGGAAAACTTTTCTGAACTGAACCCCAATGGTTCAGATTCTAAGATAGACAAGTAATAAATGTGATCTCATGAAACTGCAAAACTTTCATAAGGCAAGGTACACTGGCAATAGGACAAAACAACAAACTACAGATTGAGAAAAGATCTTCATTAACTCTGGATCTGATAGAGGGCTAATATCCAATATATACAAAGAACTCAGGAAGTTAGACTTCGAAATTCCAAATAACCCAATTTAAAGAATGGACTACAGCGTTAAACAGAGAATTCTTAACAGAGAAATCTTGAATGGGTGAGAAACACTTAAAGAATTAACACTTAAAGATTCAACATCCTTAGTCATCAGGGAAGTGCATATCAGAATGTCCCTAAGATTCCACCCTACCCCAATCAGAATGGTTAAGATAAAAATTCAGGGGGCTGGTGAGATGGCTCAGTGGGTAAGAGCACCCGACTGCTCTTCCGAAGGTCAGGAGTTCAAATCCCAGCAACCACATGGTGGCTCACAACCATCCATAACAAGATCTGACTCCCTCTTCTGGAGTGTCTGAGGACAGCTACAGTGTACTTACATATAATAAATAAATAAATATTTTAAAAAAAATTCAGGTGACAGCAGATGCTGGCAAGGATGTGGAGAAGGAGAAACACTCCTTCATTGCTGATGGCAGGGCAAACTGGTACAATAATTCTCGACCTTGGAAAATTGGAAATGGTTCTACTTGAAGACTCAGCTAGACTGCTCTTGGGCATATACCCAAAAGATGTTCCATCATACCACAAGGACACAAGCTCCACCATGTTCATAACAGCCTTATTTGTAATAGCCAGAAGCTGGAAACAACCTAGTTGTTCCTCACCTAAAAATGGATACAGAAAATGTGGAATTTTATTTACACAGTGGAATATTATTCAGCTACTGAAAATGAGGACATAGTGAATTTTGCAGGCAAATGGATGGCACTAGAAATATCTTCCTGAGAGAGATAACCCAGACCCTAAAGGACATGCATGATATGTTTTCAGTGATAGGTGGATATTAGCCAAAAGTACAGAATACCCTTGATACAACTCACAGAGTGTTTGAAGCTTAACAAGAAGGAAGACCCAAGTGAGGATGCTTCAATCCCACTTAGAAGGAGTTACAAAATTAGCATGTCTGTCAGCTCTTTGCAGGCAGTTCCAGGTGAGAGGAGAGAACCCAGTCCAGCTGGGTCTGTAGGGGCTGAGTGGGATGGCAAGTGTTGATGGCCCAAAAGAAACACACTGAGCTGGGAGTCTTGTCAAAGCAGGAACTCATTTTATTACATCAGCCTCTTGCTTATATAGGGTTGAGGGCCGAGGTGGGGATTTTTGGTGGGGTGAGATGACATAGGAGGAGAGGAAGGGTGACTGACAGGGCCAATGAAGTTATTCTACATCAGCAGTAGCTAGGCAAAGGGGGGCTTAAGCAGGTCATGCTGAGTTACTCTAGTATGGACGTAGGTGAGGCAGGTTTCTGGACTCAAGCCAGGCTCAAGTCTTTCCATTAGGCCAAAGATTTTTGGTCCAGTTAGGCCCAACACATGGGAGGCAGAGGGAGCAAGGGAAGTAGATGGGAGATGAAGAGGGGGGACAGGGTCAGGTATGAAGGGAGACAATATAAAAGCCCAGAAGGCCAGGAGAATGAATGAAAATATGCAGCTGTCAGGGTGGGGGACAGAGGGAGCCTTGAGAAAGTCCCAGAGACCTGGGATGTGAGAGGCTCCCAGCACTCAATGACCTTAGCCAAAATGCCCAACAGTGGGGAGATGGAACCTGAAGATACCACCTCCAGTAGATAGGCCACCCACTTACTTCAAAATTTTGACCCAGAATTACTCCTATCTAAAAGAAATTCAGGGATAAAAATGGAGCAGAGACTGAACGCAAGGTGACCAGCTCAACTTGGGATCCATCCCATGCACAGGCACCAAACCCTGACACTATTACTGATGCTATGTTTTGCTTGTAGACAGGAGCCTCACGTGGCTGTCCTCTGAGAGGCTCTACCAGGAGCTAGCTGACTGAGACAGATGCAGATACTTATGGCCAAACATTGGACTGAGGTCAGTTTGAGGAAAGTTTGAAAGAGCTGACTAACCCGGACCTCTCAGAGCCATCAACCAAAGAACATACATAGGCTGATGTATGCCCCCAACCCCGGGCACATATGTAGCAAAGGACTGCTTTGTCTTGCCTCAGTGGCAGTGGATGCACCTAATCCTGTAGAGACTAGATGCCCTAGGAAAGGGGGACCAGATGGGGTGTGAGGGGATGTGGTATGGCAGGGGTGTGAGTAGGTGAGTAGGGAAGCACTCTGTCAGAACTTTGGAAGAGGTGATCAGGAAGGTGGGGGGGGCATTTAGAATGTAATAAAATAAAATAATTTAATAATAAAAAACCCTATGCCTTTAAATAGAATTTTAATCACTATCTACAGTAAATAAAAGGATCTCTGAGGAAGGTTGAGGGATATGTTGATGTACGGGTTTATTGGGGTCTGTTTAACGCTATATATACTTAGCAAATTAATAGTTGTAAGTTCTCCTCAAAGTTCTATATCCTGTTTAGCCATAGGTTCTTTGATCATTAGTGATGCTAGAAATTGTTTTTTATTTTTTATTTATTTCTTTTTTATTAGATATTTTCTTCATTTACATTTCAAATGTTATCCCCAAAGTCCCCTATACACTCCCCCACCCTGCTCCCCAACCCACCCACTCCTGCTTCCTGGCCCTGGATTCCCCTGTACTGGGGCATATGATCTTCGCAAGAGCAAGTGGCTCTCCTTCCATTGATGGCCGACTAGGCCATTCTCTGCTACATATGCAACTAGAGACATAGCTCCGGAGGTTACTGGTTAGTTCATATTGTTGTTCCTGCTATAGAGTTGCAAACCCCTTTAGCTCCTTGGGTACTTTCTCTAGCTCCTTCATTAGGGGCCCTGTTTTCCATCCAATAGATGACTGTGAGCATCCACTTCTGTATTTGTCAGGCACTAGCATAGCCTCACAAGAGATAGCTGTATCAGGGTACTGTCAGCAAAATCTTGCTGGTGTATGCAATAGTGTCTGAATTTGGTGGCTAATTATGAAATGGATCCCTGGGTGGGGCAGTCTCTGGATGGTCCTTCCCTCCATCTCAGCTCCAAACTTTGTTTCTGTAACTCCTTCCATATGTATTTTGTTCCCCATTCCAAGACGGAAAGTAGTATCCACATTTTGGTTATAGAAATTGTTTATTCCCATGATGCTGCTATTGCCCCAGTGGACCTATCTTGCCAGAGTGGTCATTATTGTACCTTATAGAGTTTGTTGCTGTGTAAGAATGATGATGACTTTTTTCCTCCAGTGTGACTAGTACCTTCCAGCACTATGAAAGCTCTCCAGTTGGAATGAAATTTCCACATCAGTACCAGTGGGATTTTCCCATTTTCTATGACTCAAGTTTTGACATTTTCAGTAATAAAGTTGAGCATGGACAGAGGAGTTGACCAGAGATATCCCATCCAGAGCCTTGGAACTTTTGGCAGCTGTTAGTTACTGAGGCAGGAAGTAGTTTTATTTAAGAGTAAAGCCCCTGGTAAATCCACAGTAGCATGGAAGGCTATATCTATAAGAATATTTGAGCTGTACAATGTGGTCTTGATCTTAGAAAAAAAAGGAAACAAAGTATTTGGATGGGGAGGAGGAGGTGAATGTGGTCAAAACACATTGCATGGAATTGTCAAAGAATTTATAGAAAATAATACAATATATGGAAATGTGATAAACAAATAATTCAAAATAACTTGGTAAGGATAACAAATACAATTCTCTTCAACAAGTGCTCATCATAGAACATTTATTCATTTTATTTATTTATTTATTTATTTATTTATTTATTTATTTATTTATTTATTTATTTATATAGGATAAAGCCCAGGATAAACTTGAACTCATGATTATTCTGCTTCAGTATACTGAGTGGGCTGAATTTCTTAAACCTTCTGTTGCATTTCTCTGGGTGGTTCTGCCATTACACAGACTTCTATGAGTATACTACCTTTGCATATTTTAGAGCAAGTGATAATTTTGCTATTCTATAGACTATTGCAATAACTTGATAAGGTATGACATAACATTGCTCCCTGCACTTTTCCCATCTTTTTTCTCATAATCACCTCCTACTATTTATCAGCTCACTGACGAATGTTATTCTTTTTATTTGGTACGAGATGAGAGTGTCAATTCTGCTGAAATTCACTAAAAAAATCTACATATCTGTTCTATGCTAGGTTATGTATGATGCTATGATGAAGTGTGTTTACTGTATTACTATCAATTGCTTTAAAATGATGGCAAAGCTTTATTTCCTCTATATCTAAATTATAGCCATATATATATAATTTTCTTCTGTCTGTTGAATGACAGCTTTTTTCCTCCACATATGGGAGAAGTAGGTACTTGTTTATTTTTTTAACCATATATTCTTAACATGGTGTCAGAATGAAGTTTCTTCTGAGTACTTCTCACAATATTGTTAATTAACCTACTCCAGTCTGAATTAAATGCACTTTGAGATTTCTAAACAGCTTATTTCCATGAATTGCAATTAAATGAACTGCAATTGAATGTGGTCCACCACTCTTGGTTTTATTTATTTGTTTGTTTTGCTTTTGTTTTTCAAGACAGGGTTTCTTGGTATAGCCTTAGTTGTCCTGGAACTCACTCTGTAGACCAGGCTGCTGGCATCTATCTATCTATCTATCTATCTATCTATCTATCTCTCTCTCTATCTATCTATCTATCTTTAATCGTTTTTTTTTTTTTTTACAGTCCAGATTTTATCCTCATCCTGGTCCACCCTCTGACTGTTCCACATCCCATACCTTCCCCCCTCTGCCCTCCTGCCCCCATGAAGATGTCCCTAACACCCATGCACACCCCACCAAAACTCTAAACTACCTGAGACCTCCAGTCTCTTCAGGGTTAGGTGTATCTTCTCTGACTGAGTCTATACTGGACAGTCCTCTGCTGTATATGTGTTGGAGGCCTCATATCAGCTGGTGTACGCTGCCTGGTTGGTGGCCCAGTTTCTGAGAAATCTTTAGGGGCAGAGGGTCCTGGTTAGTTGAAACTATAGAGTCACCCTCTTCTTCAGCTTTTTCCAGCTTTTCCCTAATTCAACCACAGGTGTCATCAGCTTCTGTCCATTGGTTTGATGTAAATATCTGCATTTGACTCTTTCTGCTGCTTGTTGGGTCTTTCGGAGGGCAGTCATGATAGGTTCCTTTTTGTTAGCACATTATAGCACAGTAATAGTGTCAGGCCTTTGGGCCTCCCCTTGAGCTGGATCCCACTTTGGGGCCATCGCTGGACCTCAACTCTTTTCCTCAGGCTCTTCTCTATTTTTGTCCCTGCTGAAGTTCTTTCAGACAGGAACAGTTATGGGTCAGAGTTTTTGACTATGGGATGGCAACTCCATCCTTTACTTGATGCTCTATTTCTCTGCTGGAGGTGGGCTCTACAAGTTCCCACACCTCATCGTAGTGCATTTCATCTGAGGTTTGAGTCCTTTGAGTCCTGAGAGTCTTCCACCTCCCAGATCACTGGTATATTCTTTAACTCACAAAACTCTACCTGCCTTTCCTCTGGTGGGCTGGGATTAAAGGTGTGCATCACCACCTCCTGCATCCAACTATTTCATAATTCCATCTCCTCTGCTTTTCTCAATCATTGTACCTGTATTCCATTTTCTCATTATTTTGCCTTTTACTTTACTTTTTTAAAAAAGATTTATTTACCGGGAGGGCTTTGCCTCAGCATCGGCAGAAGCCATCTTGGATCCAGGACTCTGCTGAAAGTAGTCTGCATAGGTGAGAGTGTGCACTACAGAAGCTAACAGCTTCTGGGACAGGCAGGAGACACAGAGCTTCTGAGGTAGCCCCCTTTTCGGGCACCAGACATCCAGCCACCTTCCCAGCCAGAGGTTAGGTGTACACCCAGCCCGGGAAGGCTTTGCCTCAGCATTGGTGGGAGCCATCTTGGATCCAGAACTCTGCCGAAAGTAGTCTGCACAGATGAGAGTGTGCATCACAGAAGCTAACAGCTTCTATGACCGGCCAAAGCAACACAGCTTCTGGGAAAGGTCCTGTATTGGGCTTTCACTTCGGCTAGGAGGGAGGTCCAAAGGCCAGATAACTGTGTACTTTCCCTGTAATAGGAGAGCTTGCCTGTAGAGAGTGCTCTGACCACTGAAAGTCAGAGGAGAGAGCTAGTCTCCCAGGTCTGCTGATAGAGGCTAACAGAATCACAAGAGGAACAATCTCTAACCAGAGACAACTATAACAACTAACTCCAGAGATTACCACATGGTGAAAGGCAAACTTAAGAATCTTACTAACAGAAAGCAAGACCACTCACCATCATCAGAACTTAGCACTCCCACTTCACCCAGTCCAGGGAACCCCAACACACCCGAAAAGCTAGACCCGGATTTAAAGGCATATCTCATGATGATGGTAGAGGACATCAAGAAGGACTTTAATAACTCACTTAAAGAAATACAGGAGAACACTGCTAAACAGGTAGAAGACCTTAAAGAGGAAGCACAAAAATCCCTTAAAGAATAGCAGGAAAACACAACCAAACAGGTGATGGAATTGAATAAAACCATCCAAGACCTAAAAAGGGAAGTAGACACAATAAAGAAAACCCAAAGTGAGGCAACGCTGGAGATAGAAACCCTAGGAAAGAAATCAGGAACCATCGATGTGAGCATCAGCAACAGAATACAAGAGATGGAAGGCACAATCTCAGGTGCAGAAGATTCCACAGAGAACATCGGCACAACAATCAAAGAAAAAGGAAAATGCAAAAAGATCCTAACTCAAAACAACCAGGAAATCCAGGACACAATGAGAAGACCAAACCTACGGATAATAAGAGTAGCTGAGAATGAAGATTTTTCAACTTAAAGGACCAGCAAATATCTTCAACAAAATTATAGAAGAAAACTTCCCAAACCTAAAGAAAGAGATGCCCATGAACATACAAGAAGCCTACAGAACTCCAAATAGACTGGACAAGAAAACAAATTCCTCCCTACACATAATACTCAGAACAACAAATGCACTAAATAAAGATAGAATATCAAAAGCAGTAAGGGAAAAAGGTCAAGTAACATATAAAGGCAAGCCTATCAAAATTACACCAGATTTTTCACCAGAGACTATGAAAGCCAGAAGAGCTTGACCAGACGTTATACAGACACTAAAAGAACACAATTGCCAGCCCAGGCTCCTATACCCAGCCAAACTCTCAATTACCATAGATGGAGAAATATAAGTATTCCACGACAAAACCAAATTTACACATTATCTTTCCACGAATCCAGCCCTTCAAAGGATAATAACAGAAAAAAAAAAACAATACAAGGATGGAAACCACGCCCTAGAAAAAGCAAGAAGGTAATCCCTCAACAAACCTAAAAGAAGACAGCCACAAGAACAGAATGCCAACTTTAACAACAAAAATAATAGGAAGCAACAATTACTTTTCCTTAATATCTCTTAATATCAATGGACTCAACTCCCCAGTAAAAAGACATAGACTAACAAATTGGCTACACAAACAGGACCCAATATTCTGCTGCTTACAGGAAACCCATCTCAGGGAAAAAAACAGACACTACCTCAGAATGAAAGGCTAGAAAACAATTTTCCAAGCAAATGGTCTGAAGAAACAAGCTGGAGTAGCCATTCTAATATCGGATAAAATCGACTTCCAACCCAAAGTTATCAAAAAAGACAGGGAGGGACACTTCATACTCATCAAAGGTAAAATCCTCCAAGAGAAACTTTCAATTCAGAATATCTATGCTCCAAATGCAACGGCAGCCACATTCATTAAAGAAACTTTAGTAAAGCTCAAATCACACACTGCACCTCACACAATAATAGTTGGAGACCTCAAGACACCACTTTCATCAATGGAAAGTTCCTTGAAACAGAAACTAAACAGGGACACAGTGAAACTAACAGAAGTTATGAAACAAATGGATTCAACAGATATCTACAGAACATTTTATCCTAAAACAAAAGGATATAGCTTCTTTTCAGAACCTCACGGGACCTTCTCCAAAATTGACCATATAATTGATCACAAAACAGGCCTCAACAGATACAAAAATATTGAAATTGTCCCATGCATACTATCAGACCACCATGGACTAAGGCTGATCTTCAATAACAACATAAATAATGGAAAGCCAACATTCACATGGAAACTGAACAACACTCTTCTCAATGATACCTTGGTCAAGAAAGGAATAAAGAAGGAAATTAAAGACTTTTTAGAGTTTAATGAAAATGAATCCACAACATACCCAAACCTATGGGATACAATGAAAGCATTTCTAAGATGGAAACTCATAGCTCTGAGGGCCTCCAAAAAGAAACTGGAGAAAGCACACACTAGCAGCTTGACAACACACCTAAAAGCTCTAGAAAAAAAGAAGAAAATTCACCCAAGAGGAGTAAACGGCAGGAAATAATCAAACTCAGGGGAGAAATAAACCAAATGGAAACAAGAATAACTATTCTAAGTTTCTACCAAACGAGGAGCTGGTTCTTTGAGAAAATCAACTAGATAAATAAACCCTTAGCTAGACTTACTAGAGGGCACAGGGACAGCATCCCAGTTAACATAATCAGAAATGAAAAGGGAGACATAACAACAGATCCTGAAGAAGTCCAAAAACACCATCAGATCCTTCTACAAAAGGCTATACTCAACAAAACTGGAAAACCTGGATGAAATGGACCAATTTCTAGACAGATACCAGGTACCAAAGTTAAATCAGGATCAAGTTGACCATCTAAACAGTCCCATATCACCTAAAGAAATAGAAGCAGTCATTAATAGTCTCCCAGCCAAAAAAAGCCCAGGACCAGATGGGTTTAGTGCAGATTTCTATCAGACCTTCAAAGAAGATCTAATTCCAGTCCTTCACAAACTATTTCACAAAATAGAAACAGAAGGTACTCTACCAAACTCATACTATGAAACCACAATTACTCTGATACCTAAACCACAGAAAGATCCAACAAAGATAGAGAATTTCAGACCAATTTCCCTTATGAATATCGATGCAAAAATACTTAGTAAAATTCTCGCTAACCAAATCCAAGAACACATTAAAACAATCATCCATCCTGACCAAATAGGTTTTATTCTAGGGATGCAGGGATGGTTTAATATACGAAAATCCATCAACGTAATCCATTATATAAACAAACTCAAAGACAAAAACCACATGATCATCTACTTAGAATCAGAAAAATCATTCGACAAGATCCAACACCCATTCATGATAAAAGTCTTGGAAAGATCAGGAATTCAAGGCCCATACCGAAACATGATAAAAGCAATCTACAGCAAACCAGTAGCCAACATCAAAGTAAATGGTGAGAAGCTGAAAGCAATCCCACTAAAATCAGGGACTAGACAAGGCTTCCCACTTTCTCCCTACCTATTCAACATTGTACTTGAAGTCCTAGCCAGAGCAATTCGACAACAAAAGGAGATCAAGGGGATACAAATTGGAAAAGAAGAAGTCAAAATGTCACTTTTTGCAGATGATATGATAGTATACATAAGTGGCCCTAAAAATTCCACCAGAGAACTCCTAAACCTGATAAACAGGTTCAGTGAAGTAGCTGGATATAAAATTAACTCAAACAAGTCAATGGCCTTTCTCTATACAAAGAATAAACAGGCCGAGAAAGAATTTAGGGAAACAACACCCTTCTCAATAGTCACAAATAATATAAAATACCTTGGCATGACTCTAACTAAGGAAGTGAAAGATCTGTATGATAAGAACCTCATGTCTCTGAAGAAAGAAATTAAAGAAGATCTCAGAAGATGGAAAGATCTCCCATGCTCATGGATTGGCAGGATCAATATAGTAAAAATGGCCATCTTGCCAACAGCAATCTACAGAATCAACGCAATCCCCATCAAAATTCCAACTCAATTCTTCAATGAATTAGAAAGAGCAATCTGCAAATTCATCTGGAATAACAAAAAACCTAGGATAGCAAAAACCCCTCTCAAGGATAAAAGAACCTCTGGTGGAATCACCATGCCTGACCCAAAGCTGTACTACAGTACAATTGTGATAAAAACTGCATGGTACTGATATACTCACAGGCAAGTAGACCAATGGAATAGAATTGAAGACGCAGAAATAAACTCATACACCTATGGTCACTTGATCTTTGACAAGGGAGTTAAAACCATCCAGTGGAAAAAAGACAGCATTGTCAACAAATGGTGCTGGCACAACTGGTTGTTATCATGTAGAAGAACGCGAATTGATCCATTCTTATCTCCTTGGGCTAAGGTCAAATCTAAGTGGATTAAGGAACTCCACATAAAACCACAGACACTGAAACTTGTAGAGGAGAAAGTGGGGAAAAGCATTGAAGATATGGGCTCAGGGGAAAAATTCTTGAATAGAACAGCAATGGCTTATGTAGTAAGATCGAGAATTGACAAATGCGACCTCATGAAACTGCAAAGCTTCTGTAGGGCAAAAGACACTGTCAATAAGACAAAAAGGCGACCAACAGATTGGGAAAGGATCTTTACCTATCCTAAATCAGATAGGGGACTAATATCCAATATACATAAAGAACTCAAGAAGTGGACTTCAGAAAATCAAATAACCATTAAAAATGGGGCTCAGAGCTAAACAAAGAATTCTCACCTGAGGAATACTGAATGGCTGAGAAGCACCTGAAAAAATGTTCAACATCCTTAATCATCAGAGAAATGCAAATCAAAACAACCCTGAGATTCCATCTCACACCAGTCAGAATGGCTAAGATCAAAAATTCAGGTGACAGCAGATGCTGGCGAGGATGTGGAGTAAGCGGAAAACTCCTCCATTTTTGGTGGGATTGCTAGCTTGTACAACCACTCTGGAAATCAGTCTGGCGGTTCCTAGAAAATTGGACATAATCCTCCCTGAGGATCCCGGAAGACCTCTCCTGGGTATATATCCAGAAGATGTTCCAACTGGTAAGAAGGACACATGCTCCACTATGTTCATAGCAGCCTTATTTATAATAGCCAGAAGCTGGAAAGAACCCAGATGCCCCTCAAGATAGGAATGGATACAAAAAATGTGGTACATTTACACAATGGAGCTATTAAAAAGAATGAATTTAAGAACTCAGCTATTAAAAAGAATGAATTTATGTATTTCCTAGGCAAATGGTTGGACCGGGGAGGGGGACATCATCCTGAGTGAGAGAAGACAATCACAAACGAACTCAAATGATATGTACTCACTGATAATTGGATATTAGCCCAGAAACTTAGTATACCCGAGATATAAGATACAATCTGCAAAACACATGAAACTCTAGAAGAATGAAGACCAAAGTGTGGACACCTTCCCCCTTCTTAGAACTGGGAACAAACATCCATGTAATGAGTTACAGAGACAAAGTTTGGAGCTGATACAAAAGGATAGACCATCTAGAGACTGCCATATCCAGGGATCCATCCCATAATCATCCTCCAAACGATGACACCATTGCATACACTAGCAAGAGTTTGCTGAAAGAACCCTAATACAGGTGTCTATTTTGAGACTATGCAGGGGCCTAGTAAACACAGAAGTGGATGCTCACAGCCAGCTATTGGATGGATCTCAGGGCCCCAAATGGAGGAGCTAGAGAAAGTTTCCAAGGAGCTAAAGAGATGTGCAACCCTATAGGTGCAACAGCATTATGAACTAACCAGTACCCTGGAGCTCTTGACTCTAGCTGCATATATATCAAAAGATGGCCTAGCCGGCCATCACTGAAAAGAGAGGCCCATTGGACATGCAAGCTTTGTATGCTCCAGTACAGGGGAACACCAGGGCCAAAGGGTGGGAGTGGGTGGGTAGGGGAGTGGTGGTGGAGGGTGTGGGGGACTTTTGGGATAGCATTGGAAATGTAATTGAGGAAAATACCTAAATAAAAAAATAAAAATAAAAAATCCCTGTTGGGACCCTGTTTCATTATTTCTAAATGAATCATTTAAGAATTAAACTTGTGAGAGTCAATTTAGGTAAACAATGGCAATATTTGATGAATATACAAAAGTCAATAATATGATTAAATAAGGATAGTTAATAAAAGGTAATTTATATCATGAGATTATAAGGAAGTTGGTGAAAAGCTCAGCAGCTGTGTGTATTTGCTAATAAAGCCTGAAAACCTGGATTTAATCCCTGGGACCCAACAACCCAGAGGACAGAGAGCACCAACTTCTCTGCATTGACCTCTGACTTGTGCATGTGGAGAGCAAGCACTTTTACGTTATTCACTGACCTCTGTGGTCAGCCCAGAGAGGATCAAAGTTCTATAAAAAGATGTTATAATACTTGAATATAGGGGCCAGGATGTTTTATTAATCTTATTCTTCCTAGTGTTTGGACTAGAGTAGAGAATTATTAAACATTGAATGGATGTCCAGAATTCCTTTAGAGGGTCACATAACATATTACTTTAAAAGAAAGATTTTTTTTCTGAAGCAGTACATAAGGCAAATGGTTTTGTGAGGAAAGTGGAGGGTTGAACAAGTACAAAAAAAGGTAGTTATGAGTACCCAAGACAAATGAAAGCAGAGCTTTGGAGAGATGGACATAGGAAAGCTGGTACCGTTTGGACGGTTGGAAACATCTTCTGGTGGATGCTGTACATGAGGCTTTGAAAAGTGGTTAAATAGTTATCTTTTGGATATGAGGACAGTCATGGCAAACCCCACCATTCTTTGAAATCAATGTAAATCATGGTTCCCATGTCTGTTTTAAACAACAATGTCATGTTACAGCACTTGATTTAAGAGTCTGTGCTAGTGATGTTATTTTCAGGTTTTATTCCTCAGTACCTCAGTATATATGTAAGCTTCTTAGTAACTATGTGTTGGTAAACCTTATATCTTCTGCTAAGTTCATGTGTATTCTGTAAATGAATTTTTATATATAAAATTTTAGTGATTATTATTTTAATTGCAAAAATCCATATAGTAGTCTGCAATAATTAAATACATGCATACTGGATTTAAAGAAAACAAATCTTGGTGATTAACATACATATTCTTAAACTCCAAAAGAGTGTGATTAATATAACAATTATACATAACTATGAAGTACAGTGTAGAATTTTAATACATAAACACACTGTACTGATAAAATTAGGGCAATTAAAGTTTCTACCTACTTACTGTTCTGTGTTTACATGTATTATATAGAATAAGTTATTCTGAGTTATAATCAGTCTCTTTTGTTGATTAATACTAGAACTTAATGTCTCTAACCTCTAACCATGCTTTAATTAGTCCACCTTCCCTCTGTCCTTTCTTCCTTGCCCTTACTATTTTCTGGTAGTCATATTACACATTCCTCTTGATTTTTCCTTAAACATACATACATTGCAGGGAGTATACCACATTTGTCATCTTTACAAACAATATTTTAAAAATTTATATGTTTAAAAATAATGATACTTACAACTTTAGTAATTGTTTAGGTCTGTTGATCAACATAGAGCTTACCATACATGATACATAATAAAAAATAGTAATTAAAGGTTAAGTCACTTTATTTAGAATTGCTGTGTTAAAATACTGGCCTAGTCACCTTCTAACAGTGGGGTCTTGCCAATTTTTTCATCATGAAGGGCTGTGTTTAATCATCTGTAAATTGTAATGCTAATGATGCTAACTACATTTATGTTACAAGCTCTGTGAATTAAAGCGAATTATAAATATACTATAGTCTACTTGTCATCCCTTTGGATATGGGTTGGTCTTTTCTACACTTAACCAATGAATTACAACAGCAGTGAGCTTCTGGGTCTTTGAGGATGTATTATTTGGAGATTTGAAGATTTTGCTTACTCTGTTACAAACGTTTCTCTTAAAAACATTCTTATACTGCTTAGATATTATCTACCAAGTTTGACAAAAAAAGAGTGAAATTCTTTGCTGGACTTAGTCATCTGCTACTTGTTTTAACTCAGCATCAACTGAGCCCCTCTACCATTATTTCATTGAAGACAGTTGGCATAGTGACCAACTTCTTGTAAGTTTCATGGGTCCATCTACTAGCTGAATATGATATAGGCAGCTGAACAGATTCCACATATAACATTAGTACCATCCGTCTAACTTTGTCCAATTTTCTAATTCAACTTTTAATAGTCATGAGATATAACAAATTATAGTTCAGTTAGGAAACAAAATTTTGGAGTAGTTTATTATTTGGCAGGAAAATAACAATGTGCTATTATGAAGATTGATGGAGGTCTAACATGCTATCCAAGAACTTGATGGAGGCAGAGGATTGTTATTTCAAGGTAGGCTTGGGATAAATAATAAGTTTGAGGCTAGCCCTGACTGCATAACAAGACTTCTGAAGAAGTAGGCTCCAACTTTAGTGATTGAATGGATGTGTTATCAGGTCAGACAGGCTTAGATCAAAAGTTCTTTTTTTTTTTTTTTTTTTTTTTTTTAGTTTCTTTTTTTTTATTTTTTATTTTATTTTTTATTTTTTTATTTTTTTTATTTTTTTTCCATTTTTTATTAGGTATTTAACTCATTTACATTTCCAATGCTATACCAAAAGTCCCCCATATCCACCCACCCCCACTCCCCTGCCCACCCCCTCCCCCTTTTTGGCACTGGTGTTCCCCTGTACTGGGGCATATAAAGTTTGCAAGTCCAATGGGCCTCTCTTTCCAGTGATGGCCGACTAGGCCATCTTTTGATATATATGCAGCTAGAGTCAAGAGCTCCGGGGTACTGGTTAGTTCATAATGTTGTTCCACCTATAGGGTTGCAGATCCCTTTAGCTCCTTGGCTACTTTCTCTAGCTCCTCCATTGGGAGCCCTATGATCAATCCATTAGCTGACTGTGAGCATCCACTTCTGTGTTTGCTAGGCCCCGGCATAGTCTCACAAGAGACAGCTACATCTGGGTCCTTTCAATAAAATCTTGCTAGTGTATGCAATGGTGTCAGCGTTTGGATGCTGATTATGGGGTGGATCCCTGGATATGGCAGTCTCTACATGGTCCATCCTTTCATCTCAGCTCCAAACTTTGTCTCTGTAACTCCTTCCATGGGTGTTTTGTTCCCAAATCTAAGGAGGGGCATAGTGTCCACACTTCAGTCTTCATTCTTCTTGAGTTTCATGTGTTTAGCAAATTATATCTTATATCTTGGGTATCCTAGGTTTGGGGCTAATATCCACTTATCAGTGAATACATATTGTGTGAGTTTCTTTGTGAATGTGTTACCTCACTCAGGATGATGCCCTCCAGGTCCATCCATTTGGCTAGGAATTTCATAAATTCATTCTTTTTAATAGCTGAGTAGTACTCCATTGTGTAGATGTACCACATTTTCTGTATCCATTCCTCTGTTGAGGGGCATCTAGGTTCTTTCCAGCTTCTGGCTATTATAAATAAGGCTGCTATGAACATAGTGGAGCATGTGTCCTTCTTACCTGTTGGGGCATCTTCTGGATATATGCCCAGGAGAGGTATTGCTGGATCCTCCGGTAGTACTATGTCCAGTTTTCTGAGGAACCGCCAGACTGATTTCCAGAGTGGTTGTACAAGCCTGCACTCCCACCAACAATGGAGGAGTGTTCCTCTTTCTCCACATCCACGCCAGCATCTGCTGTCACCTGAATTTTTGATCTTAGCCATTCTGACTGGTGTGAGGTGGAATCTCAGGGTTGTTTTGATTTGCATTTCCCTGATGATTAAGGATGTTGAACATTTTTTCAAGTGCTTCTCTGCCATTCAGTATTCCTCAGGTGAGAATTCTTTGTTCAGTTCTGAGCCCCATTTTTTAATGGGGTTATTTGATTTTCTGAAGTCCATCTTCTTGAGTTCTTTATATATGTTGGATATTAGTCCCCTATCTGATTTAGGATAGGTAAAGATCCTTTCCCAATCTGTTGGTGGTCTTTTTGTCTTATTGACGGTGTCTTTTGCCTTGCAGAAACTTTGGAGTTTCATTAGGTCCCATTTGTCAATTCTCGATCTTACAGCACAAGCCATTGCTGTTCTGTTCAGGAATTTTTCCCCTGTGCCCATATCTTCAAGGCTTTTCCCCACTTTCTCCTCTATAAGTTTCAGTGTCTCTGGTTTTATGTGAAGTTCCTTGATCCACTTAGATTTGACCTTAGTACAAGGAGATAAGTATGGATCGATTCGCATTCTTCTACACTATAACAACCAGTTGTGCCAGCACCAATTGTTGAAAATGCTGTCTTTCTTCCACTGGATGGTTTTAGCTCCCTTGTCGAAGATCAAGTGACCATAGGTGTGTGGGTTCATTTCTGGGTCTTCAATTCTATTCCATTGGTCTACTTGTCTGTCTCTATACCAGTACCATGCAGTTTTTATCACAATTGCTCTGTAGTAAAGCTTTAGGTCTGGCATGGTGATTCCGCCAGAAGTTCTTTTATCCTTGAGAAGACTTTTTGCTATCCTAGGTTTTTTGTGATTCCAGACAAATTTGCAAATTGCTCCTTCCAATTCGTTGAAGAATTGAGTTGGAATTTTGATGGGGATTGCATTGAATCTGTAGATTGCTTTTGGCAAGATAGCCATTTTTACAATGTTGATCCTGCCAATCCATGAGCATGGGAGATCTTTCCATCTTCTGAGATCTTCCTTAATTTCTTTCTTCAGAGATTTGAAGTTTTTATAATACAGATCTTTCACTTCCTTAGTTAGAGTCACGCCAAGATATTTTATATTATTTGTGACTATTGAGAAGGGTGTTGTTTCCCTAATTTCTTTCTCAGCCTGTTTATTCTTTGTATAGAGAAAGGCCATTGACTTGTTTGAGTTTATTTTATATCCAGCTACTTCACCGAAGCTGTTTATCAGGTTTAGGAGTTCTCTGGTAGAATTTTTAGGGTCACTTATATATACTATCATATCATCTGCAAAAAGTGATATTTTGACTTCCTCTTTTCCAATTTGTATCCCCTTGATCTCCTTTTGTTGTCGAATTGCTCTGGGTAATACTTCAAGTACTATGTTGAAAAGGTAGGGAGAAAGTGGGCAGCCTTGTCTAGTCCCTGATTTTAGTGGGATTGCTTCCAGCTTCTCTCCATTTACTTTGATGTTGGCTACTGGTTTGCTGTAGATTGCTTTTATCATGTTTAGGTATGGGCCTTGAATTCCTGATCTTTCCAAAACTTTTATCATAAATGGGTGTTGGATCTTGTCAAATGCTTTTTCTGCATCTAACGAGATGATCATGTGGTTTTTGTCTTTGAGTTTGTTTATATAATGGATTACATTGATGGATTTTCGTATATTAAACCATCCCTGCATCCCTGGAATAAAACCTACTTGGTCAGGATGGATGATTGCTTTAATGTGTTCTTGGATTCGGTTAGCGAGAATTTTATTGAGGATTTTTGCATCGATATTCATAAGAGAAATTGGTCTGAAGTTCTCTATCTTTGTTGGATCTTTCTGTGGTTTAGGTATCAGAGTAATAGTGGCTTCATAAAATGAGTTGGGTAGAGTACCTTCTACTTCTATTTTGTGAAATAGTTTGTGCAGAATTGGAATTAGATCTTCTTTGAAGGTCTGATAGAACTCTGCACTAAACCCATCTGGTCCTGGGCTTTTTTTGGTTGGGAGACTATTAATAACTGCTTCTATTTCTTTAGGTGATATGGGACTGTTTAGATGGTCAACTTGATCCTGATTTAACTTTGGTACCTGGTATCTGTCCAGAAATTTGTCCATTTCGTCCAGGTTTTCCAGTTTTGTTGAGTATAGCCTTTTGTAGAAGGATCTGATGGTGTTTTGGATTTCTTCAGGATCTGTTGTTATGTCTCCCTTTTCATTTCTGATTTTGTTAATTAGGATTTTGTCCCTGTGCCCTTTAGTGAGTCTAGCTAAGGGTTTATCTATCTTGTTGATTTTCTCAAAGAACCAACTCCTCGTTTGGTTAATTCTTTGAATAGTTCTTCTTGTTTCCACTTGGTTGATTTCACCCCAGATCAAAAGTTCTTTTGGGGCTATACATACTCAAATCAACACAGTCTATGAGGTGCGAAGAAGAATGCATATTCTTTTGTGTTTAACTGAAATTCTCTGTAGATATGTTAGGTTAATTTAAGTCATACAATATTAGCTCTGTTATTTCTCTGTTTAGATTTTGTCTGGATGACATGACCATTGGTGAGAGTAGGGTATTTGAAGTCTCCTATTAATGTGTGATATTTTCTGTCTGATTATGCTTTAGTAATGTTTATTTTAAAAAAGTGAGTGCCCTTGAGTTAGGGCATAGATGTTAAGAATTGAAATATCATCTTCATAGATTCTTCCTTTGCTGACTCTGAAATGTTCTCAATATCTTACGATTAATTTTGGTTTCAAGTCTGTTTTGTATATATATTAGATTAGCTATTCCATATGCTTTTTACAAATATTTGCTTGGAAATTTTTTTCCAACCCTTAACTCTTAGGCAATGTCTGTCTTTGATGTTAAGGTGTGTTTCTTGTATGCAGCTGAAAGATGAATCCTATTTTTTTCCATTTTTTATTAGGTATTTAGCTCATTTACATTTCCAATGCTATGCCAAAAGTCCCCCATACCCACCCACCCCCACTCCCCTACCCACTCACTTCCCCTTTTTGGCCCTGGCGTTCCCCTGTTCTGGGGCATATAAAGTTTGTGTGTCCAATGGGCCTCTCTTTCCAGTGATGGCCGACTAGGCCATCTTTTGATACATATGCAACTAGAGTCAAGAGCTCCGGGGTACTGGTTAGTTCATAATGTTGTTTCACCTATAGGGTTGCAGATCCCTTTAGCTCCTTGGGTACTTTCTCTAACTCCTCCATTGGGAGCCCTGTGATCCATCCATTAGCTGGCTGTGAGCATCCACTTCTGTGTTTGCTAGGCCCCGGCATAGTCTCACAAGAGACAGCTACATCTGGGTCCTTTCGATAAAATCTTACTAGTGTATGCAATGGTGTCAGCGTTTGGCTGCTGATTATGGGGTGGATCCCTGGATATGGCAGTCTCTACATGGTCCATCCTTTCATCTCAGCTCCAAACTTTGTCTCTGTAACTCCTTCCATGGGTATTTTGTTCCCACTTCTAAGGAGGGGCATAGTGTCCACACTTCAGTCTTCATTTTTCTTGAGTTTCATGTGTTTAGGGAATTGTATCTTATATCTTGGGTATCCTAGGTTTTGGGCTAATATCCACTTATCAGTGAGTACATATTGTGTGAGTTCCTTTGTGAATGTGTTACCTCACTCAGGATGATGCCCTCCAGGTCCATCCATTTGGCTAGGAATTTCATAAATTCATTCTTTTTAATAGCTGAGTAGTACTCCATTGTGTAGATGTACCACATTTTCTGTATCCATTCCTCTGTTGAGGGGCATCTAGGTTCTTTCCAGCTTCTGGCTATAATTAATGAGGCTGCTATGAACATAGTGGAGCATGTGTCCTTCTTACCAGTTGGGGCATCTTCTGGATATATGCCCAGGAGAGGTATTGCTGGATCCTCTGGTAGTACTATGTCCAATTTTCTGAGGAACCGCCAGACTGATTTCCAGAGTGGTTGTACAAGCCTGCAATCCCACCAACAATGGAGGAGTGTTCCTCTTTCTCCATATCCACGCCAGCATCTGCTGTCACCTGAATTTTTGATCTTAGCCATTCTGACTGGTGTGAGGTGGAATCTCAGGGTTGTTTTGATTTGCATTTCCCTGATGATTAAGGATGTTGAACATTTTTTCAGGTGGAATCCTATTTTTATATCCATTCTGTGAACACATTTCCCTTTTTTTGGGGTTTTGACTCTAATAATATTGTAAGACTTTAATGACCAACGATTGCTAATTAATGTCTTGGTGGTGGTGGTGGTGGTGGTGCTGGTGGTGGTGGTAGAGAATGCATGTGTGTGTGTGTGTGTGTGTGTGTGTGTGTGTGTGTGTATGTGTGTGTGTTTGTGTGTGTGTGTGTGTGTGTTTCTCTCTCTTTTTTTTCTCGTGTGAGATTATTTATTGTCTGTGTTTTCATGTGTATAATTAACCTCCTTAGGTTGGAGCTTCCCTTCCCATACTTTCTGTAGAGCTGGATTTGTGAATAGATATTGTTTAAATTTGACTTTGTCATGAAATATCTTGTTTTCTGCCTGTATGTTGATTGAAAGTTTTGTTGGTTATAATAATATAAGTGGCATCTGTGACCTCTTAGAGTCTGCAAGACATGTCAGGTCCTTCTGACTTTTAGTGTCTTTATTTGTTACTTGGCCTTTTTGGCTTGAGGCTTTTAATACTCTTTTTTTTTTCCCGTCTGTATATTTAGTGTTTTGATTATTATGTGGCCTGGGGGTTTTATCTTCTGAACGATTCTATTTGGTATTTGGTGTTCAATATGCTTTGTGTACCTTTACAATCATGTCCTTCTTTTAGTTAGGACTATTTCCTTCTATGATGTTGTTCAGTATATTTTGCAGGTTTTTGAGCTGGAAACTTCTATTCCTATTATTCTTTTTTATTATGATTCATGTGTACCACTATTTTATTATGGTACTTAGTTTTGGGAAAAGGCAAATTGTGCTTTCAATAAGATGGTGGTGTCAGGACTTCCCAGGCACAGCAGCTGAAAGACATCAGGTGACAGGAAAGCAAACCATCTTTCTTCTCCTCATCTTCATCATTCTCTTCTTCCTCTTCTTTTCTTTTTTCCCTTTCACCTTCCTTCTATAGTCACAAAATCCAGTATTAATGAAAGAGGTAAAAGCTGAATTCATTATTCATTTTTGTTCATGTCACAGTAGGATGCACTGGCTAGGATTTTATTATTATTATTATTATTATTAGCTTATGTCTCATTAAATCTTTATTTTCTTTATTTATATTTCAAATGTTTTTCCCTTTCCAGGTCTTGCCTTTGGAAATCCCCTATCCATACCCCCCCCTTCTGCCTCTATGAGGGTATTCTCCCACACACCCATCCTCTTTTATCTTCCTGCACTGGCATTCCCCTACACTGGGGCATAAAATAATCTCAAGGGCTGCTCCTCCCACTGATGTCCAACAAGGCCATCCTCTGCCACGTATAGGGCCAGAGCCATGGGTCAATCCATGGTTGGTTGGTGGTAAGTTTGCTCTTTTTTATAGTGGATGTTTGGTGTTAGGACTCTTTTAGATTTAACATTTTATTTAATGTACAAATCAATTTCTTCTATCTTATCTTCTATTTTTTTAGATTCTTGCTTTCATGTCTTGTATTTTGTTGGGGATTCCTGTGTCTATAGGTACTGTTTGCTTAACTAGATTTTCCATTTCCAGAATTCACTCAATTTGTTTTCTTTATTGATTCTATTTTATTTCAGGTCTTGAATAATTTCCTTCACCTGTTTGTTTTTCATAACTTTATTGACATTCTTTAAGATATTTATTACTTCCCTTCATTTTTTGTTTGCCTTTTTTTTTTCTTTCTTTAATTTTTTCATTTTCTCTTTTATGACCTCTATCGTCTTTATAATGTTTTAAAAGTGATACTCTTGTGCTTCAAATTCATTGCAGTATCCAGGTCTTGCTGTCATAGGATAGCCAAGCTCTGGTGATATCGTATTGTGCTGGCTATTGTTGATTGTGGTCTTATACTATTGTTTAGGCATCAGAATTTGGAATGAAAATAGGTCTAGGTGCTGATTTCTGAATTTGTCTTTGTTGGATGGATGTTTTGTTCCTTGGTTTCTGTTTCATCTTTGGTCTTATGGTCTTTGTGGTCTTGTTTTCTGGTGCCAGTGTGAGCTCTGATCTAGTAGGGTGTCTCTGTTCAGGTTGGGGGCTGGACTGCTGGTGGCTATCTTAGCCTTGGTACAGCAGCACATCTTTGTTCTTCTGAATATTGTGGCCTGTACCTGTTTTTCAGACAGTAGTAGCAGGCAGCTGAAGTCTTTGAGAGTCAGGACCCTGGAAGCTGGTTGGTCAGTGAGTTGGAAGAGAGGGCAGTGGAGTGGATCTTTGTGAACTGAATCTAGGCAGTGGTATTATTCAGCTGGTAGGGAGGTCACTTGCCTGCTCTTTTGATTGATGCAGCCAGTACCTGAGCAGCAGGAGTCCACTGGGGTTGAAGGCAGGGCAGGGGACAAGTAATGGTGTGGGCAATGAGGTGGGTTGGTGGATGGGGGAGCAGTGGACTGGAGCTTTGGGAACTGAAGTGGGACAGTTCAACTGGTTGGCAGGTCAATCATCTGTTTTCTTTTGACCCAGACATGTGTACCCCAGTTCTGCTCATCTCCTGTAAAAAAAAAAAAAAAAAAAAAAAAAAAGCATAGAAAATATCTCATCATGGAAGCTGTAGTGTGTCACAGTGTGACACTCTGTCCACACATATTCATTTTTAAATGTTCATTGCAGTGAGTCATTGTTCTGGTTTGAGATCTCTGGCTTCTGTGACACCATCAATATTGTATCCTCACCGGAATTCTTCCTGGTGATCTGGTTGTTGCCCTGTGCCATGGAGAGCCTATAATTTTGGACTAACTAGACTGGCCCTTCATGCATCCCAACTGTATACAGGTGATAAGGATTTTGGAGTGGGCCATTTCGGCCCCTGGATCTGGGCCTGGGTAGCAGCCAAGTTGGTCAGCATGCCAACTCTCCATTATATGTAGTACCTGGATGAAGTCTCTAGAACTATTCCAGCTAGGCCACCCAGTGCCACCATCAACATGAGGCAGAGTCAGTTTTCTTTAAGGGGCTGGTCACAGGGAGTTTGACCATGCTCAAAAGTAAGTATAAGGCAACATAAATTGAACTCCCCCCCTCCTTTTTGGTGTGTGTGTGTGTGTGTGTGTGTGTGTGTGTGTGTCTCAAGAAGGGTAGACCAGGGAGGATAGGGAGGTGAAGGTACTCAGGGTTCATGATATAAATTCCCAAGTAATTAATAATAATATTATGAAAAATGTTGGAGAGCTATTATACTAGCAACTTAATAACACATCTGAAATTTCTAGAACAAAAAGAAGAAATCATAGTAAAAAGATGTAGATGTCAAGAAATAAACTCTGGGCTCAATTCAATAAAATACAAACAAAAAAAAAAACAAGTAAGCAAACAAAAAATACAAAGAATAAATGGAACAAAGAGTTGTTTCTTTGAAAAAAATAAAAAAAGATTAACAAACCTTTATCAAAACTAGGTAACAGCTCAGCGAAATGATCTAGATTAACAAAATCAATAATGAAACAGGGGACATAGCAATAGCCATTGAGGGAATCCAGAGAATCACATAGACTCATATATACTTTAAAAAGCTGTATTTCCTGATATAGCTGTCTCTTGTGAGACTATGCCAGGGCCTAGCAAACACAGAAGTGGATGCTCAGAGTCAGCTATTGGATGGATCACAGGGCCCCCAAATGGAGGAGCTAGAGAAAGTACCCAAGGAGCTAAAGGGATCTACAACCCTATAGGTGGAACAACATTATGAAGTAACTAGTACCCTGGAGCTCTTGACTCTAGCTGCATATGTATCAAAAGATGGTCTAGTCGGCCATCACTGGAAGGAGAGGCCCATTGGACATGCAAACTTTATATGTCCCAGTACAGGGGAACACCAGGGCCAAAAAGTGGGAGTGGGTGGGTAGGGGAGTGCGGGGGAGGGTATGGGGGACTTTTGGGATAGCACTGGAAATGTAAATGAGGAAAATACCTAATAAAAATATATAAAAAAATAAAATTCAGATTTAATTGAAAAAAAAAGCTGTATTTCACCAAATTGGAAAAAATCTTAAAAAAAAAAAAAGCTATTTTTCTCAACAGGTACCAGCTACCAAAGTTAAATCAAGATCAGATAAACTATTTAAACAAAGCTATAACTCCTATTGAAACAGAAACAATCATTAAAAGTATCCTCACTTGGTTGTCAATGAGTATCTATGAGAGTCTGTAAGCCCAGGCTGTTGCAAAGATAGTATGTGACTCTGTACAAACTGATAGCAAGACCACATCACTAAGCACAAACCTATGGAACTCAATGAAGATGGAGGTAGAAAGCTAATGCCTACATAGACTCTTCACCCCTACATTCCAGAGTCTTTGTTTCAGAAAGCTTCTCTACTGGGACTCAAATATGCCAAGCATAACATAAACTCCAAGACAAACAAATCGTTATCATCAACAGAGCACTTCCTTCAGTATGTAGGAGGGCATTGGTAGTTCAAAGCTTGTGGGAGTAACCAACTAATATGTGATTTGACTTCAGGCCCATTCCACGAGATTTAACCCTGCTTGGGTAACCTTGAATCCAATCTGAGACTAGATAGCCCAGGGACTTATGGTAAAACAAGAAAATATTGGTCTAAGAAAAGAAAAGAAATCTAGTGATAAAAATAACTCCTGGTCAGCGGAGGTTATAGGGGACTTTTGGGATAGCATTTGAAATGTAAATGCAGAAAATATCTAATAAAAAATAAAAAAATAACTCCTAATAATATATTGCTATACTCATAGATAGGTATCTTGTTCAACTATCATCAATGAACCTTCCTCTTTCAGCAGGTAGCAAAAATATAAAGACTCACAGCCAGGCATTAATGGATCATTTAGCAGTAAATGGTATGTGTTAATCAAATTCCTCAACTTGGAGCTCAAGGAACCCCATGGACGAGGAGGTAGAAAGAGTGTAAGAGCCAGAGGGAAGGGAGCACATAAAAACAAAACAAAACAAAACAAAACAAAAACAAACAAAACAAATCAACAACAACAACAAAAACCAGAACCCTCTAAATCACCACCAACAAAGCTCATGTGATCTCACAGAGAATGAAGCAGCATTCACAAGACCTGTACATGTCTTTACCAGGTTTTCTATGCTTATATTATGCCTTCCAGTTTATGGTTTTTATGGAATTTTTGAATGTTTGAGAGAGTGGGTCTCTAACTCTTGTGACCTCTCTCTCTCTCTCTCGGTCTTGTTTACTTTTGTTGTTCTGTACTGTCTACCTTTGATGTAATAGATTTTATTTTATCTTATTATATTTTATTTTGCGAATTTAAAAAAAAATTGAATGAATGAATGAATGAATAAAAAAATTAATGAAAACCTTGCCACTGGGGTAAAGGTTAACAACTGAACTGACATACCTCCTGGAAGAGGGAAAATCAGGTTTCTCCTGATTTTACACTGAGTAGATCAAATACTCCAGGAAAGGGTTCATGTTCAAAGAAATTTCTTCTCCAAATCCTCTCTCTAATTTCTCTCTATGTTTGTTCATTTACTTTGAGAATAATTAAAGCTATGATCTGAATCATTAGCACAGTTTTGCTTACTTTTCCTAAACTACAATAACAGATTTATGTAGTTTCAAGAATATTTTTAAGACATTGAAATTAAAATATAATTATACCATTTCCTTGTTTTTCTCTCCCTCCTAACTCTTCCCAAACACAGTCCTTTGCTACTTCTTAAATTTATGCCCTGTATTATATATATATATATATATATATATATATATATATATATATATATATATGTACTTCAACACATAAATCTTAGGATAACTAATTTGAAAACTTTTCCTTAGGGAAAACTGTTTCTCCTGCTTTCAGCATTTCTTCGTTACCTATAATTTAATTCTTTGTCTAGGGTTGAGCTCCCATGAGATTCTGCATCCCTGCTTTTTCACAAGAACCTGTCTATTTGTGTCAACTTTTTGTTTAAGTCTTATTGAGGAAGCATTGTTAGGACTTCATGGACATAGTGACTCTGACAATGGTAGGAGATAAAAGCAAAAACTTCCTGCTCCTCTGGGTCTTACTAGCCCACCTACCTTTTCTACCGTGATTTCTGAGCCTTTGTTGCAGGAATTGTATTGTTGATGCATCAGGTTAAGTTGGGAACCATACAGTCACTTGTTGTCTGCATTTTTTTTAATCAATCGTGGTTTTCTATAATGGTCTTTGTTTCAAGGATAAATATATAGACTATTCGTTAGGAATTACCTTGGTTTAGTAAAGTGGAAGTTGTAAGTTCTCCCCAAAGATTGATTGGCACCAGGTAGTTGTGTAGATCTCTAGGCATAATTTTCCTCTTACTGAGTGAGACTTATAATTATAGAGTTGTGGGTTACAGCCAATGGTGTTTGCCACTATTGTATCTTTAGAGATATGGCCCCATGTTGGTCATTGTATTACAGTTGTGTATGACTATTGGTTACTTCCCACTCTTGGTAGCTTACATGGAATCTTTAGAGCAGAAACTTTCAGGTCAGAGTCAGGGAGGATCCTCCAGATCCTGTGTATGAAGTATGTGGTGTCTTTAGCAATAGGAATGACTTCCAGCTTCTGTGAGGTAAACAAAGGTGACAGCAAAAGCCAATCTTTTGGGAGTCCCTTGCACTACCATGACCAACAACTCAAAAGAAGGCTTATCATGCTTGGCATGTTTTTTTAAAATTTTTCCTGTGGCTCTTGGTGAAATAATTGGTTTAATGAAGTAAGATATTGGGGATCTTTCAACTACAGTAAAGAAAGTAGCACGGTATAAATTTCAATATTAGGATTATTGGAATGTTCACATTCTGCTAAATTTGTTCTTTTAAAAATATTTATCTTTATTTTGTAAACAATGTTATGCTTGCATGTATGTGTACATGCTAGAAGAGGACACCAGATCTCATTATGATCTGGTTGTGAGCCATCATGTGGCTGCTGGGAATTGAACTCTGGACCTCTGGAAGAGTCAGCAGTGCTCTTAATCTCTAAGTCATCTCACCAGCCAGCCAAATTTGTTCTTAAGCATAAAAGTTACTTTCACTAAAATAACTTTTTTTTTTTCTAAAAAATAGAGTTCATAATGTAGCTCAATGGTAGAGGGTACTGAAAAAAAGGTGTGTGTGTGAGGTGAGGATTCATATTTACAATCTCAATACTTGGAACATTGAAACAAGAGTATTGACATAATTTTGTAGACAGGTTGGGCTAAATAGGAAACTTAGGACAAAAAGGTTTGTGTGTGTGTGTGTGTGTGTGTGTGTGTGTTAAATTGAAGTTGAGATAAGAAAATTCTAGTTTAAGTGTTCTTTAATTTCTTGATAAGTTTTGGTTAAATTTACAACAAGAATTGGAAAAAAGGCAAATAATTAGAAATTTTACCTTACAATATTGAAAATTTTAATCCTATGAAATTGTAAGGTTTACATCTACATTAATAATATTCATGGGTAAGTAGTTAACTCCCTAATTTTATAAAAAAAAAATCTTGATTGCCACAGTGTAAAGTCAAATTTTGTTAGGTTACTCCAATATTTGGATTAGAGTACAAAAGGTGCTAGCCTTCTATAAGATGTACTAGCGTTCAATAGTGTCTTCTTGCAAAAGATCTTAAGACGGCTTTTTCCCCCTCTTTTCCTCTGCTGTAAATAAAAGGTCAAGTAATATCTTCTAATAACTTATAACTCCATCTTTTTCTTGTTAGGACATGTCACCCAGCACTTTTTGATTACATGTTCTCAGATAATAGTTGGGGCAGATTGACCAAAGGAGAGCAATTTCTTTAATCAGGATAACATAATGATTCCATCACAAACTTTAGATAGAGCTATGGATATCACCAATTTTCTTTTTTTATCTATTAACAGAGCTATATCTTTAGTGGAATTGAAGACAAGACCTTCTGCAGGTTTCAATACAACTTTATAAGAGGCCATAACAATGGCTTTAGAATCACACCCATTAGTTCTACAATGAATCAAGTTTTCTTGTAACTTGGCCATAACTTGAAGACAGGGCACTGTAAACACCAAGCAGTGGTATATAGGGAACTGAAGTCTAAATTCGCTACTTGTTGAAGGACTTCTTTCTGTTACTGAGCCATTTGGTGGACATCAGTTTCTTTGCCCATAAAAGAGGGAGTTGTCCCATGCGCTCTAAGGTGCTGTCAGTTTTTAGTGCTTCCTGGACAAAGATGCAAGCCACTTTGCACTATATGTTTAACGACTATGAAGAATGCTGACAACCCTGGTAATATGGAAAAACTGTGACATTACAACATGATATTGTTTAAGCACAATCAATGTAGTTAAGCTCCCCTGCAATACATTTCTTTGTTTATGTGTCTAAGGTTTGACCAGCTGTCTAAAAACAATATGAAATGAATAAAAACAAAATATCCCAATACTGGGTGAAAAAATGTAGTAAACAGTACCATTTTTATTTCTGATGAAGTGCAAAATAATTAGATTGAATATATTCAATGCAATTGTTATTTAATTGAATTTAATTTATGCACTATTGCTATTGTTGTGATTAATAAATGTATTATTTCAAAAGTATGCAACAAAAAGACAAGCATTTAGGCAGTACAAAAACAAATTGAAGAGTTCAGCTTTTTTTCCTAAACAAATCAACCTGAAAGAATTATGTATCATGTATTTATGTACTTTATTAAAATTAAAATAGAATATTTAAAGATATGTTTTTTAATTTGTGTATCTACAATGAATACTTTTATGCATATGATGATATGTACAACAGTTTACTCTTTAAGTAGGTTACATTTATACAATGTTATAAATACATTAGTCTGTCTTTTAATTATTGCCATGACCAATTGAGCTATTAGTTATTATTTTCAAGGTATTAAGTACTATCACCTCCATTTTGCAGATAAAGAGATTGAAATTAGGGAAATTTATTAATTTGTCTAAAGATACACACGAAGTGGGTGGTAGAGATCATCTAGAAACCTGGCATTCTAGCTTATTGACAACTTATTATGATGATTAATAAAGAACAACCTCTATTTTTCTGTGTTCTGCAAATTTAAAGACATGTAATATCATCAATTTTCCATTAGAGTGGCATTCATAGGCATAGTTTGCTAAGATATAATATATTTTATTAATGACTTTTATTTTGCATTTAATTTGAGGGAACAAATTTCTGGTGAATTAATATGAAAAGTAGTCTATTCTCTATGAAGGTATAAGTGGCCAATAAATGCTTCTTTTAATTCTTTTAGGAGGTCTTATTTGATTCTTCTGGCATTATCTGGACCCAAAATATGTTGTTTGGATCATCTGTTTTATTCACAATACTGACACATTAATATCACTTCTGTTCTTATGCAGAGTTGTAAGCATCAAGTTTTTCCTCTTTTCAAAATATTTATAATGATATATCTTGTGAAATAAAGTATAATAAATTGCAATTTAGTCAGGAATAACAATAAAAGACAACTGAGAAATAAAACTAAGCAAAAGCCACAGCTCCTGGAAAATTATGTCCATAGTTTATATTTAAAGTCCTGGATGTACTGCTTTCTGTAATAGATATTTACTCTTCTGAGATCTTATAGTTTACCCACAAATGGCAAAAAGATAGAAGGAAAGGAGAAGGAAAAACACAAACAAGTAATGAAGCATGCAAGCAAAGCCCTTATACTGAACTTTGCTGTGGTAGATATAGCTTAGTAAAACACTTAATTACTCTAGTGGTGCACAAATATGAACTTTTGAAAGTCTACTATTTTTGTACTCAATTATTTTCAGAGTAATGGTAACACATATTTAGATGATAAATTACAAATGTTATAAATTATTGCTGAAATCAACATTAAAAATTAAAATGTTTTATTTGATCAACTTCAAATTTTGTATCATTTTAGTTCTATGTAACATAATTTATTATTATGTGAAATTGTTTTTAGGAAAATTGGTATGTTTTGGTGAAAATTCTGTCTCTGAGAAGTGTAAACAACTATAGAATCTTGATTACATGGTATACCTAAAAGCAATAAATGGAGTAAATATCATAAGATCCTGTAAAGCAATAATTCAAATATTGACTGATGAGTTTGAAAATATGATATTTAAAGAATGGTAGATCAAAGTGTGTTCATTTAGTGATTTAGTTTTGTAATAAAAACCAAAGTTTCTCCAGTCTTTTCCTTTGAACTTTCTGCTTTATAGGAAATCTGTTATTGTTCATAATTGTGAGATGGCTGCTGTGGTTATTTGTTTATCAGTTTTCTTTTTCATGTGCATGCATATATATGGTGTATGTGTGTTTTTGCATATTTCCATATGTGTGCATGTATATATGTATATGTACTCCATATGTGTGTTTGTGTCTGTGTTGTGGAGGTCAGAAGTTGATGTTAGAATGTCTTTCTTGATAATGATCCACCTAACTCATTGAGGCAGGATCTTTCAGTTGAACTCAGACTTCACTGATATGACTACTCTATCTAATCACCTTGCTCTAGGGATTTCCTGACTTCACCATCTAAGTGCTGGAATTACAAATAGGTTGCCACCCCAATAAATGGGTTGTGGAGATCTGAGCATGAGTCCTCATGCTTGCGTAGAAAACACTTTTACCACTGAACCCTCATCCAAGCCTCTATTCATTTTTTCCCAATATAATATTTTTATTGACTGTTTGGAGATTTCACACAATGTACCTCTATCACACTTGTTTCCCGTTCATTCCAAGCTCACCTTACCATCCTTGTGCCCTCCCCCAAAGTACACCAAGTCAAATTTATGTTGCCCACATATTCATTGTAGCATGGTGAAATTCCTAGTAGTTGGGCCCTTAAAGAAAGCTGAGTTGACTCATGTCTTTCCTAGCTCCTAGAAGGCATCAACTATGAAGAGCCATACTTCAGGATATCTCTTTCACAATTTTTAGACTTTCTTCATTGGCTTCCTGTTTAGACTCTTTGCTTCTTTCTTTCTTTGCTTCTTTCTTTCTTTGCTTCTTTCTTTCTTTGCTTCTTTCTTTCTTTCTTTCTTTCTTTCTTTCTTTCTTTCTTTCTTTCTTTCTTTCTCTCTCTCTCTCTCTCTCCCTCTCTCTCTCTCTCTCTCTTTCTTTTTGGGGGTATGGTAGGGGTTGTTATATAATCCTTCAATGTCTCTTATTCTCAACCATGAGTGTGCAGTCATCAATAATATTGGAAAGAAGCTTCCTTGCCCATAACAGCCTGTGGCAGCACTGACAGCCATCCACATGGCCTCCTATGGCAGCACAGAACACAGACTTTAACATCATCCTTGGGGCAGCACAGACAATGGACTTCATCATAGCTTCCAACATCATCACAGACACAAATATAGCCTCAGGAGATGGCACTTATTCATACATTTATTTATTTTTCTTGTGTGTTTTTGTGCATGTGTGTGTATTTATATGTTTATGTGTGTATTGTGTGTTTATGTGTGTAAGTGTGTGTGTGTGTGTGTGTGTGTGTGTGTGTGTGTGTGTGTGTGTTAGGTGAATGTGTATATGAGACAAAGAGAGGTTTCTTAGTTGAAAAATTGAATTAGAATTATTGTTAAAAAAGCAATGTAAAAGTATAATATTGACAATGACGTGGAACAGCAGAAGTGAGTCGTTTTATGAAAGAGGTTGGCATGGCTTCTTGGGGCTTCAACTTGAGAGTGGCAAACTAGATCTAGTGGAGAGAGTACAGACTACATGTGGATAGGCTACTTGAAAATGAGAGAGGTGCAATTTTATTCGGTTACTGGGATGGTTCAATTTGTTAATTGTTCATTAGTCCCACGAATGGCTACAAATGATGTTTGTTTGTGTAAACATTTGGACTCCATAGTTGGGAAAGTAATAAGCTGTCAACTCCATTAAGACACTACCGAGATTCAGCTGCTAATCATAACCTTGAATAAATGTCTTGGATGTATAATGGGGTGATAGAAAATTTTATACTTCAGTTGCTTATGTCCATTCATTCTCTTGACCCTCTGGGCTTCTCTACTGTTCCCTCCCTATATATGATTCTATTCCCCTTTTCCCAACCCCATCTCCTCCCCAACCCAGTTTCCTCCCACCCCCTGACTTCTGTGATTATTTATTTCCACTCCCTTTTAAATGGGCCTTTCTTGATACACTTCTTATGAACTATGGGTATTCTGTACTTTTAAGATAATATACACTTATTAGTGAGTATATACAACACATGTCCTTTTGGGTCTGAGTTACCTCACACAGGATGATATTTTCTAGTTCCATCCATTTGCCTGCAAAATTCATATGTCCTTGTTTTTAATAGCTGAATAGTATTAGAACCATATTTTCTGTATCCACTTTTCAGTTGGGGAAAATCTGGATTGAGTCCAGTTTCTGGCTATTATAATGAAGGATGCTATGAACATGGTGGAGTATGTATCCTTGTGGTATGGTGCAGCATGTTTTGGGTATATGCCCAAGAGTGGTATAGCTGGGTTTTCAGATAGAACTATTTCTAATTTTCTGATGAACTGCCAGATTGTTTTCCAGATGGTTTTACCAGGTTACAATCCCACCAATAATGGAGGTGTGCTCCTCTTTCTCCACATCCTTACCAGCATGTACTGTTAATTGAGTTTTTGATCTTAGCTATTTTGATTGGTGTGAAGTGAAGCTCAGGGTTGTTGTGATTTGCATTTCACTGATGACCAAGGACTTTGAACATTTCTTTAAGCTCTTCTTGGCCATTCAAGATTCTTCTGTTGTGAGTTCTCTTCAGTTCTGTACCTCATTTTTAAATTGGGTTGTTTGCTTTGTGGGGGCTAACTTCTTGATTTCCTTATACATTTTGTATATTAGCCCTCTGTCCAATGTATGGTTTATGAAGATATTTTCCCAATCTTTAGGTTACCGATTTGACCTATTGATGGTGTCTTTTACTTTCAGGTTGTAGTGTTTAGGTAGGTTTTGGATAGCTGATCTGGCCTAGGTGGGGAAGTGGGATACAGTGCAATTTTAAAGAATGATATGTGGAAGCTGGAGAGTTGGCTCAGTGGTTATGAACACTAACTGGTTTTGCCAAGGACCTGGGTTCAGTTGACCAAACACACCTAATGGCACACAGTCATCTGTACCTGTAAGATCAGGGGATGCAACACTCTCTTCAACCCTCAGCAGATACTGGCACACACATGATACATATACATACATGCTAGCCAAACACTAATACACATAAGATAAGATAATAAATCTAAAAAAATAAACAATACAATAAGGTTTACTTAGTAGTTCAACCACTATCTAATTGTAAGCCATTTTTAATTTAGTCTGAAGTTAAAGTGTAGTAAATATATGAACATTGTTGATAAAGTACATAAAATGAGGTATAATTCTTTGATACTTAAAATTGTATTATAATACTGGGTATGGTATAAAAATACATTCACTATTAATGAATTACTTTTGAGTGGGGAGAATAGCATCACTTGGAACAGACTGAATTATTTAGAATTTTTATGAGCACAACTGATTTAACTATTTTGAAATAAATTTAGCAATTTTACACTCTAACATCTACTGCTTTTCATAAAATAATAAAATAACACACATACACACACGCACACACACACCATACATCTCCACTGTTTATTAAAATGTCAAAGCATTTTAATAAGCCATTGTACTGGCAGAATTAATTAGATCTGAAAACTGGTATAATTAAAACAATAAAAGCTATAAGAATGCATTAAAAGAGAGTGCTGGAATAAAAGAACTAAGTTTTTAAAAGTTATATTTGACTAGTCAAATGTTCCTTAATAAGTGGATGCATCAGAATGCATTGTTCATTTCAATATTAAAAGAATTTAGTGAAATGAAAATTGAGGCAATAGAGAATTCAGTATCACCATTATTTGAAATTTAAAGTCTTTCTCATAATGAACATAGCTAAAGACATAAAAGACAAATGATAGAGAAATTAAAAGCAATTATCAAAGGAATTCTCTTCAGAAATTTCTGATTTAAATTAAAGCCTGTGATTAAAAAAATCTCCTTAGTCTTTGTCCTTCTCCATTCTTCTAATAGTTCAGTACTGCACCAGCACCTTATGACTTAATTTCTTCAAAGACAATCATTCTATGTTTGAAATGTACATATCAGCTTCATATACTGTTTCTATACGCACTAATGAATAACTTTTAGATAAAAAGCAGTAGACTGCTTGAAAAGGAACCATAGAAAGTGAAAATTTCCTCCTATAAGTGTTAATTTTAATTTTGCGTATGGAAAAGGGGTTGCCTCAGATATTGTTACTTCAAATGTAGCATGGTATATTTCAGTGATCAGGGCTAGGGCATGTCCCCTTATTTTCATAGGTTCTGCTTTTCTTTTTCCAACAGCATACTTCTTGCAAGTCTCTGCACAGATACTGCAATGGATAATGGGTTCTTAACAGGTAAGTTAAGAGGGTTGGTGATCAGGGGGAAGGGGGAGAGGATAGGGGATTTTCGGAGGGGAAACCAGGAAAGGGGAAAACATTTGAAGTGTAAATAAAGAAAGTATCTAATAAAAACTAAAAAAATTAGCCTTTAGTATGTTTGCATTGTAGCAAGTAAAATCAGCACACAATAAAAGAAGCACTGGGCAAACCTGGCAAACCCTCTTTTTTGGTGAAATATAAAATTCATTAAAATGATTGTTATTTTTCTGCCATGAGTATATACATAAATTTCATATTGTGCAGGTATCTGCACAATACTTTTAATGTCATTAATATTTTTTTCTTTCATAGCATCTATTTTCCTTTATTTAGAATCTATATTTTCTCCTTTTGTGAAAATTATAAAGAATTAAGGTCGCCCTGGCCATGTCAGCCAGGACAGCCAAAGAAAGACACTCAAGCACCTTCCTCAATCCTACTGGCCTTTGGTTACCAGAAGAAAGACACCCAAGTGCCAATTTTAGGCAGACTAGCCCAGGGCAGCCAGAAGAAAAATACCCAAGCACACAACTCGTGCACCGCTACCACTACTAAGATGGGCAGATATGTGACAAGGAGATGGGAAAGATTGACTACATGGTAGAGGTGAGTGAGAAAGTAACACCAACAGGTTCATACACTGCAGAGAAAGGTAGAACTAGAGACTCCAGCAGATAAGAGGAGTCTGCATTACCTGAGGCCATGGTGACATCCCAGTCCAGGCTGCTGCCAAGGACCGTGCCTTGGAGTGTGGTCCTGCTGCAGCAGTTCGTGTCAATGCCCATGGCCTGAGTTACCACCAAAGGCCATGCAGAGTAGGGTGGGTTAGGTGAGGTGTGGGTTGGGGGGGTGTGAATCCTCATTATAGTGGTCTGCACTGACCTTTAAGGCCATGGCAACATCTGGGCCTGTGTTGCCTCCAATGGCCATGTCTGAGTCTGAGCTGCAGTCTTTGTTGATGTCCCAGGGCAATTTTAGCACAAAAGCTCTTTCAGATGTCTCTGGTCTAGACTGCCACTAGTATCACTCTGCACATATGGCTTCACCCTTTTCATGGGCAGCACAGTAGACCCTGGTTGCAAAGGTGCAGGTGAAATAGCCTTGAGGGTGTGAGAGGGAAGGCAACATTGGATGAGATATCCTGGGAAATGCTGGAGAGTTTGCCCTGGTGGTATGGGTGTGGAAGAGCTGGAAGACGGTTCAACTCAGCTACTACCCAGGCCCTGATCTAGGGCTTTAAGTTGGCCCATACCAACATCTACTTCATCTATGAATTACTAGATTGTATGAAATGACCAGTCATGCAGATCTATAGTTGCTGAATCTCCAAGACATAGAACAACATCAGGATATTGGAGACGAATCCAGATGAGGATCCAGTATTCACAGAGTAGCAGAAGCCAGAAGTCTCAAATCAGATCAATGACTTATAGCAATAAACATTTGCAAGTAAAAATGTGTGGACAAAAGAGTATGATGTGTGACACACTCTGGTACACTACAGCTTCTGGGACATATTTTTCTATCTTATTTTTCTTTTTTTCAACTGTGGAGATGGTTGCAGAGGCATAGAGCATATTAGAAGGAATGGGGGGATGAGTAGGATTGGGGTGTATGATGTGACATTCACAAAGAATCAATAAAAAGTTAAAAACAAGGATAAATGCCAGAAAATATATATAAATAATTAAACCAATAGGAATGGATGATAAAAAAGTAGGGGGAGGATTAACCAAAGCAATACACACAGATATGATATATGTATATGTGTATATATGTATACACATCTTACCTATCTTTAAATCCATCTATCTTTATATCTATCATCTATCTATCTATCTATCTATCTATCTATCTATCTATCTATCTATCTATGTATCTTATGTAAATCTACAACTTGTAAGATAATTATAAAGCAAAACAAAAATGTTTCAATGGTGTTACTTTTCATGGATGGATAATGGTACTCTTATCCCATAGCTATAACTTATTTAATGACAATTCCAGTATCAAGGATGGAATAACTCCTGATGATGTTGTTTGTCCACCTCAAGAGGACATAAAACAGTTTAGACTATTTTGATTGTCTAGAATAAGACACTGAGGCCAGCTGCTTCTAGCTTAGGAGTGAGATGATGTGATCAAGTTGTGAACAATAGTAGACACACAAAAAGGAATGCAGAGTCCTATTTTTTTTTTCTGTGACTCCTAGTTCATTTCCCTTTGACTCCTAGGTTGATCTCTCTAGAACTAATTCTTATGGACTTCATAAAAAGCAGTTATATAAATACTTTCATTTGTTTTAAGACCTGGAGTAAGAGTAGAGAAAGACCAAGCTGTCTAATTAGTTGTTTAAGAGTAGAAGATATGGGGAACATAACAGAAATTAGAATGTCTTTCTGAGGAGATAGAATAGAGAAAGAAGTAACTGGCCTCCATGAAAGCTCTAGGGAACCAGCAGTCAGTGCTTAGAGTATGCCATACTCAGGAATGAAGCAAAACTTAGTGAATTAATGTATAACTCTTCTATGCTTATCAATCCCATCCCAAACAGTTCTAGTAGAGAACAAGGATTTAAAAATATGGGCCTATGGTTTGGCGGGCATTCTTCCTAAACCACTACAAATACTAACATGCCATGGAAGATGTACTACTAGTACAATAGTGGCATGACGTTTATATTTGTGTAACCAATGAATTTTGACAAATAAGGCCTGTACCACAGAAGGGAGTTGATATATTATATGGTTAATCTGATTGAAGATCTCATGTTCCCAAAGGGAAGCTTCCTACTGATGTTTTTCTAAATGAGTAAGTTGTTAAACTACTTTCTAAAAATTTATGCTTATAGTCTCAATTAATCTGGACCCCCGAGATCTCTCAAACACTGGACCACCAAACAGACAGCATACATCAGTTGATATGAGGCCCCCAACACACATACAGTAGAGGACTTCTGGGTCTGTGTTCATTCAGAGATGATGCACCTAACCCTCAAGAGACTGGAGGCCCCATGGAGTTTAGAGTTCAGGTGTGGTGGGAGTAGGGGTATCCACGTGAAGATGGGGTGGGGTGGGGAGAAGGTGTGGGATGTGGAGCAGATAGAGGGTGTATTGGGGGCAGGGAATGGAATATGGACTGTAAAAAATAAATTAAAAATAAAATTAATGTTAAAAAATATTATGCTTATATCCATGTGCTGGATTGAATAGGAATTGCCACTAAAGACTCAGGTGTTTGAATGGTTGGCCATAGACAGTAGAATTAGTAGGCAGTGTGGCCTTGTTGGACTGGGTGTGGCCTTGTTGGAGGAAGTGTTCCACTGTGGAGGTTGGCTTTGAGGTCTCCTATGCTCAAGCTATTTCCAGTGTGACACACTGTCTCCGTGGTGCCTGCAGATCTAGAGGTAGGATTTTCAGTTCCATCTCCAGCACCATGTTTGCTTGCACACAGCCATGTTTCCTGTCATGATGATGATGGACTAAATTTCTGAAACTGTAGGTCAACCCCAATTAAATACTTTCTTTTATAAAAGTCACTACAGTCATGGTGTCTCTTCACAGCGATAAATCCTGAAGACACCCACGTTTGTTCTGTTTTTAACCTTGCTCAGTGAACCTTCTCTTTGTAGTGGAAAGTGGTTAATGGAGAGTTAGAACTTGATTAAGTGCTAAGTGTAATTGACTTTGAGCACTCAGCTCGAAATAGGACAGCTGTAATACCTATACCAAAACTCAGAAAACATGGAAGCATGGATTAAAAGAATCTAAGATCCTGAGGATGAGGAGGCACACTGTAAAATTCTGTCTTCTGGACATGACGTGACTGTTGTTCTCATAAACCCACAAGTGTGATTATCCTGCATAATGTGGGAGAGAGAGAGAGAGAGAGAGAGAGAGAGAGAGAGAGAGAGAGAGAGAGAGAGCACTTCCTTCTCCCAAGCCCTTTATATAAGCTGCTACCAGATTAAATGTGTCTCTTCCCACCTCAAAAGATACAGATTGGAGGTAAGTCCTTACACTTCAAACAATTTAAGGAAAATACCTCAGATGTGTACTCCTCCATCTCTTGGGTATTAATTAATTCCATTTGACATCAAATTGACAATCAAGAGACTGGATATCCTAGCTAGTCTATATACTATAATTTGGAAGCCATTAATATTAAGTCATTTTCAAAGTTTTGTTTGATTGCAGTTAGTTTGATTTGTTGGTGTTGTTGCTGTTGCTGTTGTTGTTTTGGTTTGATTTGGTTTGATTTTGTGCTTAGTGTGTTCTTAGTCTTATTTTACATTTCATTAATCATAGCTTTGCTTGCTTTCTTTTTAGAGTCTTTAGCTTGTGTATATTCCTCTGTTCAGTTTGAAGTATTGTTTCCAGTATTCTGTTTAGTGATTTTTTTAAATGGTGGATTGGATATGAGTATTTTTATGCTGTTTGGATTACTGTTAGTTTTGCTTTTCCCTCAACAATGGCAAATGATTTTATTTGGTTCACTAATCTAGCTTGGCAGTCATAATCGTTTAATACCCCAACTTCATTGCTCTGGGATTTTCTTGTTTTCAGAGTTTCCATTAAGAAATCAACTTTTTTTTCCTGCACCAGCTCCAAGGAATAAAGAAGCTGGAAGAAAGACACTCAAGTGCTTGGCTCAGGCCATGGCGGGTGCTACTATAATGAGCGAGTATGGGATGGAGAGATGGAAAAGATGGAGAGACAGGGTAGAAAGTGATACCAAGTAGTTCATGTACAGATGAGAGAGGAGGAAGTATAGACATACATGATGGCTTTGACCAACAGTCAGGTATGAGGGTCAATGGCCATGCTGCAGCCAGGGTCTGTGGTCTGTGTTGCTAGCAATGGTCATCAGGTTGTCAGTGGTCTAGTCTGTTGCTTGAAATCATGTTGATGATGCAAGGTTTGGGGCAAACAAAGCTGAGTGGCCTGTGCTGACACCTGAGGCTATGTTGACAACTTGGCCTAGGCTACTGCTGAGGGCCATGTCTGATTTCCTAGTCTTGCAGCTGGAGTCTGGGTTGATGTCCATGGCCCAAGGTATCACCAAAGGCCATGCAAATGTCTGTTGTCTGGGCTGCCACCTGAAACCGTGTGAATGTCTGAGAGCCATGCTGCCACCAGGGGACATACTGATCTGAGTGCCCTGCAGTGCATTTGGAGGCTATGGTGATATCCAGGCCTATACTGTCACCTGGAGCTGTGTCTGTACCATGGTCCTGTGTTGATGTCTAAGGCCCACGTTATCACCAAAGGCCATGCAGATATCCTTTGTCTAGGCTGCTGCCTGAGGTCATGCTTCTGCTCTAGCAGACCACTGGGCTGAGCTGGCCCTTGGTGCTTGCTAGCCACCACACTAGAAAGAGCTGTGGGGCATGCAGATTGTGCCACGAGAGGAACTGGGAAGGAATTAGAGAAGCAAAGCAAGCTTAAACCCTGGAAATCTCAGAGCTCGAAACTGGAAAGAATAGAGCTAGCTCCTTCCTTATTGCCATGCTTTCCTCTGGGCATGTAACCATGACCCTTAACTAGCACACAAGCTAATGATCACAACCAGTCAATCATGTAGCACAGCACCTAGAATTACTCTCCATGCAAATAGAGCATCACAGGCAACTTAGTCTCAACCAATAGAATGTATTTACCACCCTCGCCCCCAATCCCATGCCATTCACAAGGTTCATATAGTCTCTGTTCACATAGAATAAAGCTCACAAGTTATTTCACCAATGATTTTCTGAAGCTGGCTGTTTTTACTGAGCTGTAACAGTTGGAGGAAGACTCTCTTTTGCCATCACATTCATCACTGGACCTTGAATTCTTCCTGGACAGGATCCTGTTACTCTCAGAGGCTCACATTGGAGCATGAGTTCCCAATGTCATTGCCACTGTAGTGGCTGCAGACCAGGGACCCAGGCCAATAACCCATGCTGGGCCTCTTGAACCTCCTTACTCCTTTTCTTTTTTTTTTTAAGATTTATTTATTTATTATATGTAAGCACACTGTAGCTGTCTTCAGACACTCCAGAAGAGGGAGTCAGATCTTGTTACAGATGGCTGTGAGCCACCATGTGGTTGCTGGGATTTGAACTCTGGACCTTCGGAAGAACAGTCGGGTGCTCTTACCCACTGAGACATCTCACCAGCCCCCTTACTCCTTTTCTAAGGGCTCTAACAATTCCAGCATTCCTGGATGGACAGGAGCCCTGTGGACCCAATTCATCCCAGACTCTGATTCACTCTCTCTGGTCTGGCAAACATTAACATCTGATGTCCCGGAGGGAAGAGGCAGATGGAGGACCCCACCTGTTCCAGACTTTTCCCTGCCTTCTTCAAACTTATGTACTGGCAGAACCTTGGCACTCCACCAGGAGAGTTGGAATATGGCACAGCAGGCCCTAACCCCTCTCCTGAGCAACATGGGAGAGCTGGCCTGGTGGTGTGAGTGTTGAAGAGATGACCCTGCCCCTTGAAGAATTCAGCTGCAGAGCAAGCCCCAACCCACCTCTCATCTGCCAAGCAGTGGCATGGGTGTGGGACAGATGCCTTCCTTGCCCTGTCCCACCTCATCTAGAGCAGGCAGGCCCCATAGGCATGCAGTACTCAGGAGAGTGGGGCCCCCACCATGCCCGAAAAGCAGAGCAGAGCAGGCCCTGGTGGTGGAGGTACAGGAGATCCAACAGGCTAATCTACTCAGATACCACCTAGAACTAGATCCAGGGCTCTGAGAAAGTCTACCCCAATTGGGCATGTAAGTAGGTGAGACCTTCAGATCTAAAGCTCCATAATCTCCATGAGGGAGGGCAACAACAGGAAATCTTAGAGGAGTCCAGGTGAGGATCCAGTGTTGAGAGTATAGCAGAAGCCTCGAAACAGATCAAAGACTCACTGCAAAGAACTTTTGCAGGTGAAGATGTTTAGCCAAGTGTACTGTGTGACACAGTGTGACACACCATAGCTTCCACGACAAGATTTTTAATTTTTTATTATGTATTTATATATTGTTTTTATTCTTTTGTTTTCTGGGAACCATTGCAAAGGTGCAGAGTGAATTTGGAGGGATGGAAAGATGGGTGGGATTAGGGTACATGATGTGAAATTCATAAAGAATCAACAAAATGCTAAAAAACCCAAAAGAAATCAACTGTTATCTTGATGAATCTTTCTTATGTATGTGTTATTGCTCTTCTCTTCTCTTCTCTTCTCTTCTCTTCTCTTCTCTTCTCTTCTCTTCTCTTCTCTTCTCTTCTCTTCTCTTCTCGTCTCGTCTCGTCTCGTCTCTTCTTTCTTTCTCCCTTTCTTTCTTTATTTCTTCCTTTTTTGGGGGGGAGGGGGGTTGAGACAGGGTTACTCTGTGTAGCCCTGGCTGTCCTGGAACTCACTCTGTAGACCAGGGTGGCCTCGAACTCAGATATCTGTCTGCCTCTGCCTCCCAAGTGCTGGGATTAAAGGTGTGTGCCACCACTGCCTGGCTTGGTTGCTTTTCTATTGCTGTGATAAAAATGCCATGATCAAGGAAGTTTCTAAGAGGAAAGGTTTAATTTGGCTCATGGTTTCATAGAGAAAGAATGCACTCTGATGGCACAAAGGAACAACTGAGTCCTCAGATCTTGTTTCATATTAAGAACACACTGGAAAATGCATGAGTCATTTAAAACCACAAATTCTACTTCTAGTGACACACTTTCTCAAGTAATGCCATACTTCTTAATCTCTCCCAGATAGTTTTGCAAACTCAAGATGAAGTATTTAAATATAAGCCTATGGGAGCCATTCTTATTCAAAACACTATATTCCACTCCTGGGACCCCATAGACTCATAACCCCATCATAATGCAAAATGCATTTAGTCCAACTTTAAACGTCCCTATAATCTTTCACAGTATAAACACAGTTTGAAAATCATCAACCAAAGTCTCTTCTGAGAGTCAAAACAATCTCTTTTTGAAAAAATTATTACTTTTACTTATTCGTTTTATATCCTGCTCATTATCCCCCTCCTGCTAACCTCCTCCCACAATTTTTCCCCACTACCTCTCCTTCTTCTCTGAGTGGGTGGATCCCGCTGGGTATATCCCAATCTTAGTCCTTCAAGAAAAGACAATCTCTTATTTGTACCTCCCCATGTAAAATAAAAATGCAAATTACATAATCCAACATACAATGACAGAGTATATTTTGCCATTTCAAAATGTAGAAATCAGGGCATAGTGGAGAAATACTGAAACAAAGCAAGACTGAAACTCACCAGGGCAAACTCTAAATCCTATAGATCCATGTCTGAAGTCAAGGACGTAGATAGCTCCATGCTTCCAGTTTTGCTCATTGGAATATACTTTATTATTTCTTGGCCTTGTTCCACGTCCTGTCTGCAGATCTTGGAAATGCCTCTTGACTTTGGGATTTTTGATATCTTATGTTCTCCAATACAATAGAGATGTAACTTTTATACCTTCATAATGGACTTCCTACAGGGATTCTCTTTCCAAAAACCTTAGTGGCTTTTTTTTTAAACCATGAGGAAGGAGTTACAACCCCTTTGTCATGTATTCTTCATAACTCTAAATATATAGCCACATGGACAACACTGCCAAATTCAAATGCCCACTTGGAGTGGACTGTGTTGTCCTCAAATCTTTTGTAGGAGCTTACATTTGTTGTGACTTTTTAAAACAAAATTTCTTAGACCCTTGCCTTATTGCAAGTTTGAAGCCTTGATCAGTGGAGTTTTGCCTTGAGGATACACATCTATATATATTATTTTGGATCAGGCCTCTTTCAATTCTTCTCTTTCATCACAAACAATGGCTCCGAGATTAAACTTTCTAGCACTACGTTTCTCCTTTAACTGTACATTTTGCACCCCCCCCCCTTTTTTGGTTCTGTAAACCTGCATTAGAGTGATTACTAACAACTTTATGGTAGAGTTAATATCAGGCTATCTTGAAATCTCCTTCACCAAAGAAATTAACCCATTATTTTCAATTTAACCTCAGGAAAAATTTTAGGACAAGGATAAAAGGCAGCCTCCACCCAACCCTCAAACAAAACATCTTAAAAATGGTCTCTAGCTGGGCATGGTGGTGCACACCTTTAATCCCAGCACTTGGGAGGCAGAGACAGGCAAATTTCTGAGTTCAAGGCCAGCCTGGTCTAAAGAGTGAGTTCCAGGACAGCCAGGGCTACACAGAGAAACCCTGTCTCGAAAAAAAACAAAAACCAAAAAAAAAAAAAAAAAACCCAAAAAAACAAAAAAAAACCAAAACAAACAAAACAAACAAACAAAAACAAACAAACAAAAAAACCCAAAAACAAACAAAAAAAAACCAAACCAAAAAAAAAAAAACCCGAAAACCCAACCAAACCAAACAACAACAAAAAACAACAACAACAAAAAAGGTCTCTAAACCAAATGCTAGTATTATACCCCTGTGAAGCCTCTTGATCTGAGCCTCCACAGTTTGCAAAGTTCTTAACATGGCTGAATTCAAGATCCTACTAGGTTGGCACACTAAAATCTGCTTACAGCATTCAACCACATTTATAGTCCAAAGTTCCAACGTCTTCTGTGGTTGTATAAAAACCCAGCATTACAGTTTCCGCAAAGCATTAGCCCACTCCTTGTTACCATATTTTATGTCTTTTTTTTTAATTAGGTATTTTCCTCGTTTACATTTTCAATGCTATCCCAAAAGTCCCCCATACCCAACCCCCAATCCCCTACCCACCCACTCCCCCATTTTGGTCCTGGAGTTCCCCTGTAATGGGGCATATAAAGTTTGCAAGTCCAATGGGCCTCTCTTTGCAGTGATGGCTGACTAGGCATTCTTTTGAAACATATGCAGCTAGAGACAAGAGCTCCAGGGTACTGGTTAGTTCATATTGTTGTTCCACCCATAGGGTTGCAGTTCCCTTTAGCTCCTTGGTTAATTTCTCTAGCTCCTCCATTGGGGGCAGTGTGACCCATCCAATAGCTGACTGTGATCATCTACTTCTGTGTTTGCTAGGTCCCGGCATAGTCTCACAAGAGACAGCTATATCAGGGTCCTTTCAGCAAAATCTTGCTAGTATATGCAATGGTGTCAGCGTTTGGAAGCTGATTATGTGATGGATCCCTGCATATGCAATCACTAGATGGTCCATCCTTTCCTCACAGCTCCAAATTTTGTCTCTGTAACTCCTTCCATGGCTGTTTTGTTCCCATTTCTAGGAAGAGGCCACACTTTGGTCTTCATTCTTCTTGAGTATCATGCGTTTAGCAAATTGTATCTTATATCTTGGGTATCCTAAGTTTCTGGGCTAATATCCACTTATCAGTGAGTACATATTGTGTGAGTTCCTTTGTGACTGGGTTACCTCACTCAGGATGATGCCCTCCAGGTCCATCCATTTGCCTAGGAATTTCATAAATTCATTTTTTTAATAGCTGAGTAGTACTCCATTGTGTAAATGTACCACATTTTCTGTATTCATTCCTCTGTTGAGTGGCATCGGGGTACTTTCCAGCTTCTGGCTATTATAAATAAGGCTGCTATGAACATAGTGGAGCATGTGTCCTTCTTACTGGTTGGAACATCTTCTGTATATATGCCCAGGAGAGGTATTGCGGGTTCCTCCGGTAGTACTATGTCCAATTTTCTGAGGAACCGCCAGACTGATTTCCAGAGTGGTTGTACAAGCTAGCAATCCCACCAAAAATGGAGGAGTGTTCCTCTTTCTCCACATCCTCGCCAGCATCTACTGTCACCTGAATTTTTTATCTTAGCCATTCTGACTGGTGTGAGGTGGAATCTCAGGGTTGATTTGATTTGCATTTCCCTGATGATTAAGGATGTTGAACATTTTTTCAGGTGCTTCTCTGCCATTCTGTAATGCTCAGGTGACAATTCTTTGTTCAGCTCTGAGCCCCATTTTTTAATGGGGTTATTGGATTTTCTGGAGCCCACCTTCTTGAGTTCTTTATATATATTGGATATTAGTCCCCTATCCGATTTGGGATAGGTAAAGATCCTTTCCTAATCTGTTGGTGGTCTTTTTGTCTTATTGACAGTGTCTTTTGCCTTGCAGAATTTTGCAATTTTATGAGGTCCTATTTATCCAGTTTCGATCTTACATCACAAGCCATTGCTGTTCTATTCAGGAATTTTTCCCCTGTACCCATGTCTTCGAGGCTTTCCCCTACTTTCTCCTCTATAAGTTACAGTGTCTCTGGTTTTATGTGAAGTTCCTTAATCCACTTAGATTTGACCTTAGTACAAGGAGATAGGAATGGATCAATTCTCATTCTTCTACATGATAACCGCCAGTTGTGCCAGCACCATTTGTTGACAATGCAGTCTTTTTTCCACTGGATGGTTTTAGCTCCCTTGTCAAAGATCAAGTGACCATAGGTGTGTGGGTTCATCTCTGGGTCTTCAATTCTGTTCCATTGGTCTACTTGTCTGTCACTATACCAGTACCATGCAGTTTTTATCACAATTGCTCTGTGGTAAAGCTTTAGGTCAGGCATGGTGATTCCACCAGAGGTTCTTTTATCCTTGAGAAGAGCTTTTGCTATCCTCGGTTCTTTGTTGTTCCAGATGAATCTGCCTATTGCCCTTTCTAATTTGTTGAGGAATTGAGTTGGAATTTTGATGGGGATTGCATTGAATCTGTAGATTGCTTTTGGCAAGATAGCCATTTTTACTATATTGATCCTGCCAATCCATGAGCATGGGAGATCTTTCCATCTACTGAGATCTTCTTTAATTTCTTTCTTCAGAGACTTGAAGTTCTTATCATACAGATCTTTCACTTCCTTAGTTAGAGTCATGCCAAGGTATTTTATATTATTTGTGACTATTGAGAAGTGTGTTGTTTCCCTATTTTCTTTCTAAGCCTGTTTATTCTTTGTGTACAAAAAGGCCATTGACTTATTTGAGTTAATTTTATATCCAGCTACTTCATTGAAGCTGTTTATCAGGCTTAGGAGTTCTCTGGTGGAATTTTTAGGGTCACTTATATATACTATCATATCATCTGCAAAAAGTGATATTTTGACTTCTTCCTTTCCAATTTGTATCCCCTTGATCTCCATTTGTTGTGGAATTGCTCTGGCTAGGACTTCAAGTACAATGTTGAATAGGTAGGTAGAGAGTGGACAGCCTTGTCTAGTCCCTGATTTTAGTTGCATTGCTTCCAGGTTCTCACCATTTACTTTGATGTTGGCTACTGGTTTGCTGTAGATTGATTTTATCATGTTTAGGTATGGGCCTTGAATTCCTGATCTTTCCAAGACTTTATCATGAATGGGTGTTGGATTTTGTCAAATGCTTTTTCTGCATCTAACGAGATGATCATGTGGTTTTGTCTTTGTGTTTGTTTATATACTGGATAACGTTGATGGATTTCCATATATTGAACCATCCCTGCATCCCTGGGATAAAACCTACTTGTTCAGGGTGGATGATTGTTTTGATGTGTTCTTGGATTCGGTTAGCAAGAACTTTATTGAGGATTTTTGCATCGATATTCATAAGGGAAATTGGTCTGAAGTTCTCTATCTATGTTGGGTCTTTTTGTGGTTTAGGTATCAGAGTAATCGTGGCTTCATGGAATGAGTTGGGTAGAGTACCTTATGTTTCTATTTTGTGGAATAGTTTGTGAAGAACTGGGATTAGATCTCCTCTGAAGGTCTGATAGAACTCTGCACTAAACCCATCTGATCCTGGGCTTTTTTTGGTTGGGAGACTATTAATGACTGCTTCTATTTCTTTAGGGGATATAGTACTGTTTAGATTATTAACCTGATCTTGATTTAACTTTGGTAACTGGTATCTGTCTAGAAACTTGTCAGTTTCATCCAGGTTTTCCAGTTTTGTTGAGTATAGCCTTTTGTAGAAGGATCTGATGGTGTTATGGTTTTCTTCAGGATCTGTTGTTATGTTTCCGTTTTCATTTCTCATTTTGTTAATTAGGATGCTTTCCCTGTGCCCTCTAGTGAGTCTGGCTAAGGTTTATCTATCTTGTTGATTTTATCAAAGAACCAGCTCCTCATTTGGTTGAGTCTTTGAATAGTTCTTCTTGTTTCCATTTGGTTGATTTCACCCCTGAGTTTGATTATTTCCTGCCTTCTACTCCTCTTGGGTGAATTTGCTTCCTTTTGTTCTAGAGCTTTTAGGTGTGTTGTCAAGCTGCTAGTGTGTGCTGTCTTTAGTTTCTTTTTGGAGGCACTCAGAGCTTTGAGTTTTCCTCTTAGAAATGCTTTCATTGTGTCCCATAAGTTTGGGTATGTTGTGGCTTCATTTTCATTAAGCTCCAAAAAGTCCTTAATTTCTTTCTTTATTCCTTCCTTGACCAAGGTATCACTGAGAAGAGTGTTGTTCAGTTTCCACGTGAATGTTGGCTTTCTATTATTTATTTTGTTATTGAAGATCAACCTTAGACAATGGTGATCTGATAGGATGCATGGGGCAATTTCAATATTTTTATATATGTTGAGGCTTGTTTTGTGACCAATTATGCGGTCAGTTTTGGAGAAGGTACCATGAGGTGCTGAGAAGAAAGTATATCCTTTTGTTTTAGGATAAAATGTTCTGTAGATATCTGTTAAGTCCATTTGTTTCATCACTTCTGTTAGTTTCACTGTGTCCCTGTTTAGTTTCTGTTTCCATGACATGTCCATTGGTGAAAGTGGTGTGTTGAAGTCTCCCACTATTATTGTGTGAGGTGCAATGTGTGCTTTGAGCTTTACTAAAGTTTCTTTAATGAATGTGGCTGCCCTTGTATTTGGAGCATAGATATTCAAAATTGATAGTTTCTCTTGGAGGGTTTTACCTTTGATGAGTATGAAGTGCCCCTCTTTGTCTTTTTTGATTATTTTGGGTTGGAAGTCGATTTTATCCAATATTAGAATGGCTACTCCAGCTTGTTTCTTCGGACCATTGGCTTGGAAAATTGTTTTCCAGCCTTTCATTCTGAGGTAGTGTCTATCTTTTTCTCTGAGATGAGTTTCCTGTAAGCAGCAAAATGTTGGGTCTTGTTTGTGTAGCCAGTTTGGTAGTCTATGTCTTTTTATTGGGGAGTGGAGTCCATTGATATTAAGAGATATTAAGGAAAAATAATTGTTGCCTCCTTTTATTTTTGTTGTTAACGTTGGCATTCTGTTCCTGTGGCTGTCTTCTTTTAGGTTTGTTGAAGGATTACCTTCTTGTTTTTTCAAGGACAGTTTCCCATCCTTGTATTGTTTTTTTTTTTTTTTTTTTTTTTTTTTTTCTGTTATTATCCTTTGAAGGGCTGGATTCGTGGTGACATAATGCATGAATTTAGTTCTGTCGGGGAATACTTTTTTTTCCTCCCTCTATGGTAATTGAGAGTTTGGCTGGGTATAGTAGCCTGGGCTGGAAATTGTGTTCTCTTAGTGTCTGTATAATATCTGTCCAGGCTCTTCTGGCTTTCATAGTCTCTGGTGAAAAGTCTGGTGTAATTCTGATAGGCTTGCCTTTATATGTTACTTGACCTTTTTCCCTTATTGCTTTTAGTATTCTATCTTTTTTTTAAAAAATTATTCTCTTTTTTATTATTATTATTAGGTATTTTCCTCGTTTACATTTTCAATGCTATCCTAAAGGTCCCCCATACCCACCCCACCAATCCCCTACCCACCCACTCCCCCTTTTTGGCCCTGGCGTTCCCCTGTACTGGGGCATATAAAGTTTGAAATTCCAATGGGCCTCTCTTTGCAGTGATGGCCGACTAGGCCATCTTTTGATACATATGCAGCTAAAGACAAGAGCTCCAGGGTACTGGTTAGTTCATATTGTTGTTCCACCTATAGTGTTGCAGTTCCCTTTAGCTCCTTGGGTAATTTCTCTAGCTCCTCCATTGGGGTCCGTGTGACCCATCTAATAGCTGACTCTGATCATCCACTTCTGTGTTTGCTAGGCCCCGGCATAGTCTCACAAGAGAGAGCTATATCTGGGTCCTTTCAGCAAAATCTTGCTAGTGTATGCAATGGTGCCAGCATTTGGAAGCTGATTATGGGATGGATCCCTGCATATGGCAATCACTAGATGGTCCATCCTTTTATCACAGCTCCAAATTTTGTCTCTGTAACTCCTTCCATGGGTGTTTTGTTCCCATTTCTAAGAAAGGTAAAGCATCCACACTTTGGTCTTCGTTCTTCTTGAATTTCATGTGTTTGGCAAGTTGTATCTTATATCTTGGGTATCCTAAGTTTCTGGGCTAATATCCACTTATCAGTGAGTACATATTGTGCGAGTTCCTTTGTGATTCGGTTACTTCACTCAGGATGATACCCTCCAGGTCCATCCATTTGCCTAGGAATTTCACAAATTCATTTTTTTAATAGCTGAGTAGTACTCCATTGTGTAAATGTACCACATTTTCTGTATTCATTCCTCTGTTAAGGGGCATCTGTGTTCTTTCCACCTTCTGGCTATCATAAACAAGGCTGCTATGAACATAGTGGAGCATGTGTTCTTCTTACCAGTTGGGACATCTTCTGTATATATGCCCAGGAGAGGTATTGCTGGATCCTCCGGTAGTACTATGTCCAATTTTCTGAGGAACCGCCAGACTGATTTCCAGAGTGGTTGTACAAGCTTGCAATCCCACCAACAATGGAGGAGTGTTCCCCTTTCTCCACATCCTTGCCAGCATCTGCTGTCACCTGAGTTTTTGATCTTAACCATTCTGACTGGAGTGAAGTGGAATCTCAGTGTTGTTTTGATTTGCATTTCCCTGATGATTAAGGATGTTGAACATTTTTTTAGGTGCTTCTCTGCCATTCGGTATTCCTCAGGTGAGAATTCTTTGTTCAGCTCTGAGCCCCATTTTTTAATGGGGTTATTTGATTTTCTGAAGTCCACCTTCTTGAGTTCTTTATATATATTGGATATTAGTCCCCTATCCGATTTGGGATAGGTAAAGATTCTTTCCCAATATGTTGGTGGCCTTTTTGTCTTATTGACGGTGTCTTTTGCTTTGCAGAAACTTTTCAATTTTATGAGGTCCCATTTATCGATTCTTGATCTTACAGCACAAGCCATTGCTGTTCTATTCAGGAATTTTCCCCCTGTACCCATATCTTCGAGGCTTTTCCCTACTTTCTCCTCTATAAGTTTCAGTGTCTCTGGTTTTAAGTGAAGTTCCTTAATCCACTTAGATTTGACCTTAGTACAAGGAGATAGAAATGGATCAATTCGCATTCTTCTACATGATAACCGCCAGTTGTGCCAGCACCATTTGTTGAAAATGCTGTCTTTTTTTCACTGGATGGTTTTAGCGCCCTTGTCAAAGATCAAGTGACCATAGGTGTGTGGATTCATCTCTGGGTCTTCAATTCTGTTCCATTGGTCTACTTGTCTGTCACTATACCAGTACCATGCAGTTTAGTATTCTATCTTTATTTAGTGTATTTGTTGTTCTGATTATTATGTGTCGGGAGGAATTTCTTTTCTGGTCCAGTCTGTTTGGAGTTCTGTAGGCTTCTTGTATGTTCATGGGCATCTCTTTCTTTAGATTTGGAAAGTTTTCTTCAATAATTTTGTTGAAGATGTTTGCTGGTCCTTTGAGTTGAAAATCTTCATTCTCATCCACTCCTATTATCCGTAGGTTTGGTCTTCTCATTGTGTCCTGGATTTCCTGGATGTTTTGAGTTAGGATCTTTTTGCATTTTCCATTTTCTTTGATTGTTGTGCTGATGTTTTCTATGGAATCTTCTGCACCTGAGATTCTCTCTTCCATCTCTTGTATTCTGTTGCTGATGCTGGCATCTATGGTTCCAGATTTCTTTCCTAGGGTTTCTATCTCCAGCGTTGCCTCACTTTGGGTTTTCTTCATTGTGTGTACTTCCCTTTTTAGGTCTAGTATGGTTTTGTTCATTTCCATCACCTGTTTGGATGTGTTTTCCTGTTTTTCTATAAGGACTTCTACCTGTTTGGTTGTGTTTTCCTGTTTTTCTTTAAGGACTTATAACTCTTTAGCAGTGTTCTCCTGTATTTCTTTACGTGAGTTATTAAAGTCCTTCTTGATGTTCTCTACCATCATCATGAGATATGCTTTTCAATCCAAGTCTAGCTTTTCCGGTGTGTTGGGGTGCCCTGAACTGGGTGAAGTGGGAGTGCTGGGTTCTGATGATGGTGAGTGGTCCTGGTTTCTGTTAGTAAGATTCTTACGTTTACCTTTCGCCATCTGGTAATCTCTGGAGTTAGTTGTTATAGTTGTGTCTGTTTAGAGATTGTTCCTCTGGTGACTTTGTTACCCTCTATGAGCAGACCTGCGAGACTAGCTCTCTCTGCTGAGTTTCAGTGGTCAGAGCAGTCTCTTCAGGCAAGCTCTCCTCTTTCAGGGAAGGTGCACAGTTATCTGGTGTTTTGACCTCCTCTTGTCCAAAGATGAAGGCTCAAAACAGGATCTTTCCCAGAAGCTGTGTTGCTTTGGCCTGTCACAGAAGCCGTTTTTCAGTAGTCCACACTCTCACCTGTGCAGACTGCCCTCCACGGAGTCCCGGACCCAAGGTCACTCCCGTGGAACCTGAGGCAGAAGCCTCCCGGGCTGGGCGGACACCTGTGCTCTGACCAGGAAGGTGGCCAGTTGTCTGGAGCCAAAAATAGCGCTGCTTCAGAAGCTCTGTGGCTCTCGCCTGTCCCAGAAACTGCTGGCCTCTCTACTCCACACTCTTACCTGTGCAGACTGCCCTCTGCGGAGTCCTGGAACCAAGGTGGCTACCGCTGAACCTGAGCCAGAAGCCTCCTGGGCCAGGCGGTCACCTGTGCTCTGGTCAGTTGTCTGGAACTGAAAATGGCGCCCCGTATTTTATCTTAATTACTTTTTTATTGTTGTTATAAAGCACTATGACTAAGGCAACTTATGAAATAAAATGTATTTAATTTGACTTACAGTTTCAGAGGGTTAGAATTCATGATAATAGATGGAAGGAGCAGTTGAGAGCTCACATCTTGATCCACAACCATTATTGAGATCTCATTGAGAATTACATAAGTCTGTTGAAATCTTAATAGATGTGCTCAGTGACATATGTCTTCCAAAAAGGTCACACATCCAAATCTTTACCACACTGCTGTACAAATTGGAGACCAAGTATTCAAATACATACACTTTCATTGGGACTTTAGTCCTTTCCATCATAATTTTTTGAGAAAGCTTTCAATATTAGGAATAAGTTCTTTCTTGTGGGGAAGGCCTCAAATTTAATCACAGAGTGATTTTTTTCTCCTAGTTCGTGAGATCAAAGCAATGTTTTTTTCTTCTAGCAACCCAATTTTAAAAAAGGTCAAGCAATTACCCAAACAACTAAGCAAACAAACAATTAAAGAAAAAGAACCTGTTCATTCTAAAAGTCATAGGGAGGCTTGGAGAAGAACATAGCTGACTATCATAAAGGGAATAAAGTAAAACCATAGCCAGAAAAATTCCAAAGGGAAAACTCTAGGGACTATCATTAAGGTCAGGAACAAGACAAAGTTGTCTGTTGTCTCTACTCCTTTTCAATGTACTGCTTAAAGTCTTATCTAGAGCAATGAGAAAATAGAAGGAAATAAAAAAAGTTAAGTTACAGTATTCTTGTTTATAACTGATACGATGTTATACATATGAAACCCTGAAGACTATTGGAAAACTAGAACCAATTAGCACTTTCAGTAAAGTGACAGTCCATACATTTTATTAATATAGAAAAAAATTTATTTATTTATTTATTTTATTTTTATTTTATTTACATTTCAAATGTTACCCCCCCCCACTTTCCAGTTTCCTCTCTGAAAACTCCCTATACCATCCCCTCTTCCCTTGCTTCTATGAGGGTGCTCCTCCAACCCCCCATGCCCACCTCACTGTCCTAACATTCCCCTACTCTGGGGTATTGAGCCATCACAGGACCAAGGGCCTTCCCTCCCACTGATGCCAGATAAGGCCCTCCTCTGCTACCTATGCAGCTGGAGCCATGGGTCCCTTCATGTGTATTCTTTGGATGGTGGTTTAGTCCCTGGGAGCTCTGGAGGGGGGGTCTGGTTGGTTGATATTGTTGTTCTTCCTATGGGGAAAATCGAACCCCTTTAGCTTCTTCAGTCCTTCCACTAACTACTCCATTGGGGACTCCATGTTCAGTCCGATGGTTGGATGCAAGCATCCACATCTGTATTTGTTAGGCTTTGGCAGGAGACAGCTATATCAGTACTCCTGTAAGCAAGCACTTCTTGGCATCAGCAGTAGTGTCTGGGTTTGGTGTCTGCATATGGGATGGATCCCCAGGTAGGGCAGTCTTTGGATGGCCTTTCCTTCAATTTCTGCTCCACTCTCTGTCCCTGTATTTCCTTTAGACAGGAACAATTCTGTGTTAATATTTTTGAGGTGGGTGGGTGGTCCCCATCCATCAACCTGGGGCCTTGCCTAACCTCTGAATATTGTCTCTACAGGTTCTCTCTCCCCTTTGTTGGGTATTTCACCTAATGCCATTCTCATTGTGCCCTGGAAGACTCTTGCTTTCCTGGCATCTGGGACTTTCTAGTGGCTAACCCCAGATCCCCATTCGACATTGCTACACACCTCTGTTCAATTTCCTGACCTGTTTCCAATCTCTCCTATTTCCTCCCACACCTGATCCCGCCCCACTTTTCCTCTCCCCCCTCCTCTATTGCTCCTAAGTCCCTCCCACCCTCTACCCCTCATGATTATTTTGTTCTCCCTTCTAAGTAGGATTGAAGCATCCACACTCTGGTCTTTCCTCTTCTTGAGCTTTATGGTCTGTGAGTATTGTGAGTTTTTTTTTTTTCCATAATATCCATTTATCAGTGAGTGCATACTATGTGTATCCTTTTGTGGCTGGATTATTTCACTCAGGATAATATTTTCAAGTTCCCTCCATTTGCCTAAGAATTTCATGAAGTCATTGTTTTTAATAGATGATTAGTACTCCATTGTGTAAATGTACCACATTCATTGTATCCATTCCTCTGTTGAAGAACATCTGGGTTGTTTCCAACTTCTGTTTATTATAAATAAGGCTCCTCTGAACATAGTGGAGCATGTGTTAATGTTATATATTAAAGCATCTTTTGGTTATATGCCCAGGAGTGGTATAGCTGTGTCCTCAGGTAGTGAAATGTCCAATTTTCTGAGGAACTGCCAGACTGATTTCCAGAGTGGTTTTACCAGACAACACATAAAATTAGCATGCAAAGTTTACTAGATTTTTATGCACCAATTACAAACACATAGAGTAAGAAACTAGAGAGCCAGTCCCATTCACAATAGAAAACAAAAACAAAGAGAGATTATTGTGGGTATATACCCAAGAGTGTTATGGCTAGATTTTGAGGTAAATCAATTTTCATCTTCCTGAGGAATCACCACATTGGTTTCCATTCTGGCGGTATGAGTTTTCACTTCCAATAGCAATGGAGGATGGTTTCCCTTATCGCACATCCTTTTCAACATGAAGTGTCACCTGTGTTCTTGACCTTAGCTATTCTGATGTGTAAGATGAAATCTCAAAGTTGTATTGATTTTCATTTTCCTGGTGGCTAAGGATGTTGAAAATTTCTTAAGTTTTTCACAACCATTTGAGTTTTCTCTATTGAAAATTCTCTGCTTCTATTTGTTCCCCCATTTTTAACTGGATTATTTGCTTTTTTAAATATCTAGTTTCTTGATTTTATATATATACACACACACACACACACACACACACACACACACACATATATATATATATATATATATATATATATATATATATATATATATATATGTTTTACTTCTCTTTTTGTTTTTGTTTTCTATTGTGAATGGGACTGGATATCGAGTTTCTTACTCTACGTGTTTGTAACTGGTGATATATATATATATATATATATATATATATATATATATATATATATGAATGATATTAGTTTTCTTTCAGATGTGAGATGGTAAAAATCTTTTCCTATTTTGCATCCAGCTTTCTTGCTGTATGTATTTATCACACATGTCAAATCATCTACAAATACTTTGAGTTCTTTCTTTTCAATTTTAATCTCTATGATCTTCTGTTGTCTTAATGGGGAGGCTAAGACTTCAAGTATATTGACTAAGTATGGAGACATTTGACAACCTTGTCTCATTCATGATTGAAATTGTTCCTAATGAAATAGAATTGTTCCTAGTGAAATTGTTTTGAGTTTCTCTTCATTTAATTATTTTTTTTTCCATTTTTTATTAGGTATTTAACTCATTTACATTTCCAATGCTATACCAAAAGTCCCCCATATCCACCCACCCCCACTCCCCTGCCCACCCACTCCCCCTTTTTGGCCCTGGTATTGCCCTGTACTGGGGCATATAAAGTTTGCAAGTCCAATGGGCCTCTCTTTCCAGTGATGGCCGACTAGGCCATCTTTTGATATATATGCAGCTAGAGTCAAGAGCTCCGGGGTACTGGTTAGTTCATAATGTTGTTCCACCTATAGGGTTGCAGATCCCTTTAGCTCCTTGGCTACTTTCTCTAGCTCCTCCATTGGGAGCCCTATGATCCATCCATTAGCTGACTGTGAGCATCCACTTCTGTGTTTGCTGGGCCCCGGCATAGTCTCACAAGAGACAGCTACATCTGCGTCCTTTCAATAAAATCTTGCTAGTGTATGCAATGGTGTCAGCGTTTGGATGCTGATTATGGGGTGGATCCCTGGCTATGGCAGTCTCTACATGGTCCATCCTTTCATCTCAGCTCCAAACTTTGTCTCTGTAACTCCTTCCATGGGTGTTTTGTTCCCAAATCTAAGGAGGGGCATAGTGTCCACACTTCAGTCTTCATTCTCCTTGAGTTTCATGTGTTTAGGAAATTGTATCTTATATCGTGGGTATCCTAGGTTTTGGGCTAGTATCCACTTATCAGTGAGTACATATTGTGTGAGTTCCTTTGTGATTGTGTTACCTCACTCAGGATGATGCTCTCCAGGTCCATCCATTTGGCTAGGAATTTCATAAATTCATTCTTTTTAATAGCTGAGTAGTACTCCATTGTGTAGATGTACCACATTTTCTGTATCCATTCCTCTGTTGAGGGGCATCTGGGTTCTTTCCAGTTTCTGGCTATTATAAATAAGGCTGCTATGAACATAGTGGAGCATGTGTCCTTCTTACCAGTTGGGGCTTCTTCTGGATATATGCCCAGGAGAGGTATTGCTGGATCCTCCGGTAGTACTATGTCCAATTTTCTGAGGAACCGCCAGACTGATTTCCAGAGTGGTTGTACAAGCCTGCACTCCCACCAACAATGGAGGAGTGTTCCTCTTTTTCCACATCCTCGCCAGCATCTGCTGTCACCTGAATTTTTGATCTTAGCCATTCTGACTGGTGTGAGGTGGAATCACAGGGTTGTTTTGATTTGCATTTCCCTGATGATTAAGGATGTTGAACATTTTTTCAAGTGCTTCTCTGCCATTCGGTATTCCTCAGGTGAGAATTCTTTGTTCAGTTCTGAGCCCCATTTTTTAATGGGGTTATTTGATTTTCTGAAGTCCACCTTCTTGAGTTCTTTATATATGTTGGATATTAGTCCCCTATCTGATTTAGGATAGGTAAAGATCCTTTCCCAATCTGTTGGTGGTCTTTTTGTCTTATTGACGGTGTCTTTTGCCTTGCAGAAACTTTGGAGTTTCATTAGGTCCCATTTGTCGATTCTCGATCTTACAGCACAAGCCATTGCTGTTCTGTTCAGGAATTTTTCCCCTGTGCCCATATCTTCAAGGCTTTTCCCCACTTTCTTCTCTATAAGTTTCAGTGTCTCTGGTTTTATGTGAAGTTCCTTGATCCACTTAGATTTGACCTTAGTACAAGGAGATAAGTATGGATCGATTCGCATTCTTCTACATGATAACAACCAGTTGTGCCAGCACCAATTGTTGAAAATGCTGTCTTTCTTCCACTGGATGGTTTTAGCTCCCTTGTCGAAGATCAAGTGACCATAGGTGTGTGGGTTCATTTCTGGATCTTCAATTCTATTCCATTGGTCTACTTGTCTGTCTCTATACCAGTACCATGCAGTTTTTATCACAATTGCTCTGTAGTAAAGCTTTAGGTCTGGCATGGTGATTCCGCCAGAAGTTCTTTTATCCTTGAGAAGACTTTTTGCTATCCTAGGTTTTTTGTTATTCCAGACAAATTTGCAAATTGCTCCTTCCAATTCGTTGAAGAATTGAGTTGGAATTTTGATGGGGATTGCATTGAATCTGTAGATTGCTTTTGGCAAGATAGCCATTTTTACAATGTTGATCCTGCCAATCCATGAGCATGGGAGATCTTTCCATCTTCTGAGATCTTCTTTAATTTCTTTCTTCAGAGATTTGAAGTTTTTATCATACAGATCTTTCACCTCCTTAGTTAGAGTCACGCCAAGATATTTTATATTATTTGTGACTATTGAGAAGGGTGTTGTTTCCCTAATTTCTTTCTCAGCCTGTTTATTCTTTGTATAGAGAAAGGCCATTGACTTGTTTGAGTTTATTTTATATCCAGCTACTTCACCGAAGCTGTTTATCAGGTTTAGGAGTTCTCTGGTAGAATTTTTAGGGTCACTTATATATACTATCATATCATCTGCAAAAAGTGATATTTTGACTTCCTCTTTTCCAATTTGTATCCCCTTGATCTCCTTTTGTTGTCGAATTGCTCTGGCTAATACTTCAAGTACTATGTTGAAAAGGTAGGGAGAAAGTGGGCAGCCTTGTCTAGTCCCTGATTTTAGTGGGATTGCTTCCAGCTTCTCTCCATTTACTTTGATGTTGGCTACTGGTTTGCTGTAGATTGCTTTTATCATGTTTAGGTATGGGCCTTGAATTCCTGATCTTTCCAAAACTTTTATCATGAATGGGTGTTGGATCTTGTCAAATGCTTTTTCTGCATCTAACGAGATGATCATGTGGTTTTTGTCTTTGAGTTTGTTTATATAATGGATTACATTGATGGATTTTCGTATATTAAACCATCCCTGCATCCCTGGAATAAAACCTACTTGGTCAGGATGGATGATTGCTTTAATGTGTTCTTGGATTCGGTTAGCGAGAATTTTATTGAGGATTTTTGCATCGATATTCATAAGAGAAATTGGTCTGAAGTTCTCTATCTTTGTTGGATCTTTCTGTGGTTTAGGTATCAGAGTAATAGTGGCTTCATAAAATGAGTTGGGTAGAGTACCTTCTACTTCTATTTTGTGAAATAGTTTGTGCAGAATTGGAATTAGATCTTCTTTGAATGTCTGATAGAACTCTGCACTAAACCCATCTGGTCCTGGGCTTTTTTTGATTGGGAGACTATTAATAACTGCTTCTATTTCTTTAGGTGATATGGGACTGTTTAGATGGTCAACTTGATCCTGATTCAACTTTGGTACCTGGTATCTGTCCAGAAATTTGTCCATTTCGTCCAGGTTTTCCAGTTTTGTTGAGTATAGCCTTTTGTAGAAGGATCTGATGGTGTTTTGGATTTCTTCAGGATCTGTTGTTATGTCTCCCTTTTCTTTTCTGATTTTGTTAATTAGGATTTTGTCCCTGTGCCCTTTAGTGAGTCTAGCTAAGGGTTTATCTATCTTGTTGATTTTCTCAAAGAACCAACTCCTCGTTTGGTTAATTCTTTGAATAGTTCTTCTTGTTTCCACTAGGTTGATTTCACCCCTGAGTTTGATTATTTCCTGCCGTCTACTCCTCTTGGGTGAATTTGCTTCCTTTTTTTCTAGGGCTTTTAGATGTGTTGTCAAGCTGCTAGTATGTGCTGTCTCCCGTTTCTTCTTGGAGGCACTCAGCGCTATGAGTTTCCCTCTTAGAAATGCTTTCATTGTGTACCATAGGTTTGGGTACGTTGTGGCTTCATTTTCATTAAACTCTAAAAAGTCTTTAATTTCTTTCTTTATTCCTTCCTTGACCAAGGTATCATTGAGAAGAGTGTTATTCAGTTTCCACGTGAATGTTGGCTTTCCATTATTTATGTTGTTATTGAAGATCAGTCTTAGGCCATGGTGGTCTGATAGGATACATGGGACAATTTCAATATTTTTGTATCTATTGAGGCCTGTTTTGTGACCAATTATATGGTCAATTTTGGAGAAGGTCCCGTGAGGTGCTGAGAAGAAGGTATATCCTTTTGTTTTAGGATAAAATGTTCTGTAGATATCTGTCAGGTCCATTTGTTTCATAACTTCTGTTAGTTTCACTGTGTCCCTGTTTAGTTTCTGTTTCCACGATTTGTCCTTTGAAGAAAGTGGTGTGTTGAAGTCTCCCACTATTATTGTGTGAGGTGCAATGTATGCTTTGAGCTTTACTAAAGTGTCTCTAATGAATGTGGCTGCCCTTGCATTTGGTGCGTAGATATTCAGAATTGAGAGTTCCTCTTGGAGGATTTTACCTTTGATGAGTATGAAGTGTCCCTCCTTGTCTTTTTTGATAACTTTGGGTTGGAAGTCGATTTTATCCGATATTAAAATGGCTACTCCAGCTTGTTTCTTCAGTCCATTTGCTTGGAAAATTGTTTTCCAGCCTTTCACTCTGAGGTAGTGTCTGTCTTTTTCCCTGAGATGGGTTTCCTGTAAGCAGCAGAATGTTGGGTCCTGTTTGTGTAGCCAGTCTGTTAGTCTATGTCTTTTTATTGGGGAATTGAGTCCATTGATATTAAGAGATATTAAGGAAAAGTAATTGTTGCTCCCTTTTATTTTTGTTGTTAGAGTTGGCATTCTGTTCTTGTGGCTGTCTTCTTTTTGATTTGTTGAATGATTACTTTCTTGGTTGTTCTAGGGCGTGATTTCCGTCCTTGTATTGCTTCTTTTCTGTTATTATCCTTTGAAGGGCTGGATTCGTGGAAAGATATTGTGTGAACTTGGTTTTGTCGTGGAATACTTTGGTTTCTCCATCTATGGTAATTGAGAGTTTGGCCGGGTATAGTAGCCTGGGCTGGCATTTGTGTTCTCTTAGTGTCTGTATAACATCTGTCCAGGCTCTTCTGGCTTTCATAGTCTCTGGTGAAAAGTCTGGTGTAATTCTGATAGGCCTTCCTTTATATGTTACTTGACCTTTCTCCCTTACTGCTTTTAATATTCTATCTTTATTTAGTGCATTTGTTGTTCTGATTATTATGTGTCGGGAGGAATTTCTTTTCTGGTCCAGTCTATTTGGAGTTCTGTATGCTTCTTGTATGATCATGGGCATCTCTTTTTTTATGTTTGGGAAGTTTTCTTCTATTATTTTGTTGAAGATATTAGCTGGACCTTTAAGTTGAAAATCTTCATTCTCATCAATTCCTATTATCCGTAGGTTTGGTCTTCTCATTGTGTCCTGGATTACCTGGATGTTTTGAATTAGGATCCTTTTGCATTTTGTATTTTCTTTGACTGTTGTGTCGATGTTCTCTATGGAATCTTCTGCACCTGAGATTCTCTCTTCCATTTCTTGTATTCTGTTGCTGATGCTCGCATCTATGGTTCCAGATCTCTTTCCTAGGGTTTCTATCTCCAGCGTTGCCTCGCTTTGGGTTTTCTTTATTGTGTCTACTTCCCCTTTTAGTTCTAGTATGGTTTTGTTCATTTCCATCACCTGTTTGGCTGTGTTTTCCTGCTTTTCTTTAAGAGCCTGTAACTCTTTAGCAGTGCTCTCCTGTAAATCTTTAAGTGACTTATGAAAGTCCTTCTTGATGTCCTCTATCATCATCATGAGAAATGTTTTTAAATCTGGGTCTAGATTTTCGGTTGTGTTGGGGTGCCCAGGACTAGGTGGGGTGGGAGTGCTGCGTTCTGATGATGGTGAGTGGTCTTGATTTCTGTTAGTAGGATTCTTACGTTTGCCTTTCGCCATCTGGTAATCTCTGAAGCTAGCTGTTTTAGTTGTCACTGTTAAGAGCTTGTTCTTCAGGTGGCTCTGTTAGCCTCTATGAGCAGACCTGGAGGGTAGCACTCTCCTTAGTTTCAGTGGGCAGAGTATTCTCTGCAGGCAAGCTCTCTTCTTGCAAGGCAGGTACCCAGATATCTGGTGTTCGAACCAGACTCCTGGCAGAAGTTGTGTTCCACTCACTAGAGGTCTTAGGATCACGTGTGGAATCCTGTGTGGGCCCTTGCGGGTGTCAGGCGACTCAGCTGGCAAGGTAGCCGGGGCTCGAGTGGAGTGGAAGGGGTTTGTGCCCCAGATCAAGCCCAGGTAGCCTGCTTCCCTATGTACCGCAGTCTCAAGTTCCACGTGATTGGATTGGGGTAGGCGCTGTGTTCCACTCACCAGAGGTCTTAGGGTCCCGTGGGGAGTCCCGTGTGGGCCCTTGCGGGTGTTGGGCAAGACTCTGCTGTCAAGGTAGCCCGGGGCTCGAGTCTCGAGTCGAGCGGAAGGGACTTGTGCCCCAGATCAGGCCCGGGTAGCCTGCTTCTTCATTTAATTATGATGTTGGCTGTGGACTTGTAAGATGCTTTTGTTATATTTAGGTATGACTCTTATATCCCTAATCTCTCCAGGACTTTTATCATGAAGCAGTGTTGAATGTTGTCAAAGGGCTTCTTTGCATCTAATGAATGATCATGTTGATTTCTGTCTTTCAGTTTCTTTGTAGAGTAGATTATATTGCTTTTCACATATTGAAAAGCATTTTAATATGCATTGAAATGCATATTAAAATTGAAATACCCCTGTATTTCTGAAATGAAGCTTACTTGATCATGGTGGATAATTTTTATGTGTTCTTGGATTATGGTTGCAAATATTTTTCTAAGTAATTTTCCACCTATATTCATAAGGGAGATTGGTCTATAATTTGCTTTCTTTATTATATCTTTATTTGGGTTTAGCATCAGGAAAACTGTGATCTTGTAAAATGAATTGAGCAGTATTCCTAATTTCCTTAGGTTTCTATTTTGTGGAATAATCTGAAGCATTGTTATTAATTTTCATTGTTAAATTTTGTAAAATTCTGAGCTAAAACCTGCTAGCCTTGGGCTTTGGTTGGGAGAATTTTAATGACTGTATCTATTTCACTAGAGGTTATAGATCTGTTTCAATTGCTTATCTGATCTTGATTTAATTTTAGTAAGAGCTACCTATGAAGAGAATTATCCATTTCTTTTAGATTTTTCAGTTTTATGAAGTACAGAATTTTAAAGTGTGTTCTCAGGATTGTCTGGATTTCCTTGGTGTCTGTTATGTGTCCACTTTCATTCCTGAATCTGTTAATTTGTATATTCTTTTGTGCCTTTTAGTTAATTTGGAAAAAAGCTTTATCTTATTGATTTTATTACAAAACAAATTTTATTGCTTCTTGATATTTTTCTCTTTGTTTCTTTCTTGCTGATTTCAGTACTGAATTTGATTTTTTTTGGTGCCATTTACTCCTCTTCAATGTGATTTTTTTTTCCTTTCTGTGCTAGAGCTTTAATGTGTGTTTGTATTTTGCTTTTTTGGTTTGTAAAGTTGCTAGTATGGAATCTCCCCAGTTTCATGTAGATGCTTAGTTGATGTCTGTGGTCCTTGTTCCACCAAAGGTCAGGTGGATGTGGGAAGCTATGTGGATGCATGTGGGCCCTGATGGTACAATGTTGATGTGAATAGTCTGTGCTGCCAGCTGAGGTCATGATGATGTCTGGGTCTGTGTTGCTGCTGAGGACCATATCTGGGTCTGGGGTCCTATTGCAGCCCCAGACCATATTGATGTTCATGATCTGTGTTGCTACTGAAAGCCATCTGTGTAGATGTCTATATTTGTTCCCTGAGCCCATGTTGATGTCAATGGGCTGTGATGTTGCCAAGTGAATGGCATGTGCTGTCACCTGAGGCCACAGTGATGTCTGGGTTATTGCTGCTGCTAGAAACCATGAATGAGTCCTTGTTCTGAAGAGGTCAGTTTAGCACCAGACCCCTCTCCTCCTGGAAGAGAAAGGCCATGGAACACTTAGGCATCCCTCCCCTCTGGAAGGGAGAGGCTAATTACATTCCTCAGACTAAAGGGGGAGGGTACCCACCATTCACCACCTGCAGACAGGTGAGGCCAAGAGTATGTAGACACATTCCACAGGATGGACTGACCATTGGTCACCTACAGACAAAGGAAGTTCTTGTCACCTCATTCCCTAAAGACCAATTAGTTTAAAAGTCATACTGTTCTGCCAATTACATTGTGCTTAATGGCTGCTGCTCTGAAAACTGTATAAAAACTTGCCAACTAGGGTCCCTACCTCTCCTTTGAGTGTAAGACGACCCCAGTGCACTGGAACAATAAATTCCTCTTGCTGTTGCATTGACCCCCAACTCTGCATTGTTCACTCAGGGGTCTCCCGTAAGTTAAGGTTCACTAAAGTCGTACAGTTCCTACTGTTGTTAGGGTCTGTATTGATGTCTTTGACCCATGTTAAGCACCAAAGGCTATTTGGATCTCCAAGGTTTATGCTGCAGCCTGAAGCTATGTTAATTCCTATGGTTTGGGATGCCTCCTAGAGCCTTGTCTAGGTTAGGGGTTCTACTGTAGCAGGGCATCTATGTTGATAGCTTATGAAGGCATCTTCTTCTTAAGGTTAGGAAATTTTTCTTCTATGATTTCGTTGAAAGAATTTTCTGGGCCGTTGAGCTGGGATTCTTCTTTTTCTTCTACTACTATTCTTAGGTTTGATCTTTTCACAGTGTTTCAGATTTCCTGGATGTTTTTGTATCAGAAATTTTTTAGAATTGACATTTTCTTCTATGGTGTCTTCAACACCTGAGATTCTTCCTTCCATCTCTTGTGTTTTCTTGGTGATGCTTGCATTTGTAGATCCTGTTCATTTACCTAACATTTTCACTTCCCTCAGTTTGGGTTGTCTTTATTGCTTCTACTTTCATTTTTGACCAAGTCAACTCAGTCAGTCAACAGGTTCTCCAGGTGCAAGGATTAAAAAGAAAAAAGAAGAAAAAAAAAAAGACAATTAGGCAACATTGTAGTATGACTCCAGGTAATTCTGGGTGCTTTTATACCACTTTAAGTACATGAAAAATGATAAGATCTGTTCTGGGTCAAGGAACAAGCAAGGCAATAAACAAAATCTGGTAAACACCTTTCTAGGGGCTAATCAGGATATCCAAGACAAAAGGAATGCCACACATGCCTCCTATGAGCTGACTCTGTGCTTTGCACTAACTCAAATGTAAATAATCTAATCTGGGCCTAGTTCCTGAATTTTGGCCCAAACTCAGATTCCCACCTTGAGCTTACTTCTTTTGTACCATTCTCAAGTGTCTACAAGCTAGCAGCCTCATAAAGCTCTCCACAATTTTCAGGTATTGAGCAATTTTATTAATTTCCTTCTAATGCCAGTAGTTTGTTTGTTTGTTTGTTTGTTTTATTAGCTTTCTTTAAGGGATTTACTCATTTTGTTTATTTTTTCTTTTTAAATTTTTTATTTGATATTTTCTTTATTTACATTTAAAATGTTATCACTTTTCCTAGTTTACCATGCTAAAACTCCCTATCCCATCACCCCTCCCCCTGCTGATTTGAGGGTGTTTCTCTACTAACCCACCCACTCTACTTCCCCTTCCTGACATTCCCTTATACTTGGGCATCAAGCCTTCACAGGACCAAGGGACTCCCCTTCCACTGATGTTTGACAATGCCATCCTACACATGCTGCTTGAGCCATGGGTCCCTCCATGTATGCTGTTTGGTTGATGGTTTAGTCCTTAGAAGCTCTAGGGTTTCTGGTTAGTTTATATTGTTGTTCCACATATGGAGTTGCAAACCCTTTCAGCTCCTTCAATCCTTTCTCTAACTCCTCCATTGGGGATTCCAATGGTGGCTGTGAGCATAGACCTCTGTATTTTTTGTTTGTTTGTTTGTTTTTATTAGATATTTTCATCATTTACATTTCAAATGCTATCCCCAAAGTCCCCTATACCCTCCCCCTGCCCTGCTCCCCAACCTACCCACTCCCACTTCCTGGCCCTGGCATTCCCCTGTACTGGGGCATATGATCTTTGCAAGACTAAGGGCCTCTCCTCCCATTCATGGACTACTAGGCCAAATTTTGCTACATATTCAACTAGAGACACAAGCTCTGGGGGCTACTGGTTAGTTCATATTATTGTTCCTGCTATAAGGTTGTAGACCCCTTTAGCTCCTTGGGTACTTTCTCTGCCTCTCTATTTGTAAGGCTCAGGCAGGATCTCTAAGGAGACAGCCATATCAGGCTCCTGTCAGCAAGCACTTCTTGGCGTTAGCAATAGTGTCTGTATAGGGGATGGATCCCCAGGTGGGGCAGTCTCCGGATGGCCTTTCCTTCAGTCTCTGCTCCACACTTTGTCTCTGTATCTCCTCCCATGGGTATTTTGTTACCCCTTCTAAGAAGGGCCAAAATATTCACACTGTGGCCTTACTTCTGCTTGAGCTTCATGTGGTCTGTGAAATTTATCTTGGGCATCCAGAACTTATGAGTTAATATCCACTTATCAGTGAGTGCATACCATGAGTGTGCATTTGTGATTGGGTTACCTCACTCAGAATGATATTTTCTAGTTCCATCTATTTGCCTAAGAATTTCATGAAGTCACTGTTTTTAATAGATGATTAGTACTCCATTGTGTAAATGTATCACATATTCTGTATCCATTCCTCTGTTGAAGGACATCTGGGTTGTTTCCAGATTTGGCTATTATAGATGAGGATCCTATGAACATAGTGGAGCATGTGTCTTTTTTATATGATGGAGCATCTTTTGGTTGTATGACTAGGAGTGTTATAGCTGGGTCCTCAGGTAGTACTATGTCCAATTTTGTGCAGAACCGCCAGACTGATTACCAGAGTGGTTGTACCAGCTTGCAATTTTACCAACAATGGAGGAGTATTCCTCTTTCTCCACATCCTTGCCAGCATCTGCTGCCATCTGAGTTTTTGATCTTAGCTTTTCTGACTGGTGTGAGGTGGAATCTCAGGGTTGTTTTGATTTGCATTTCCCTGATGACTAAGGATATTGAACATTTTTTTAGGTGCTCCTCAACCATTCAGTATTCCACAATTGAGAATTCTTTGTTTAGCTCTGTACCCCATTTTTAATAGGGTTATTTAGTTTTCTGTAGTCTAACTTGTTGAGTTCTTGGATATATATATATATATATATATATATTAAGATAACAAGATATTAGCCATCTATCAGATATAGGGTTGGTAAGGTCTTTTCCCAGTTGGTTGATTGTCATTTTGTCCTATCGACAGTGTCCTTTGCCTTACAGAACCTTTACAATTTTATGAGGTCCCATTTGTCAATTTGTGATCTTAGAGCATAAGCCATTGGTGTTCTTTTCAGGAAATCTTCTCCTGTGCCTACATGTTCAAGGCTCTTCCCAACTTTCTCTTCTACTTGTTTCAGTGTATTTGGCTTTATATGAAGGTCCTTGATCCACTTGGATTTGAGTTTTGCATTCTTCTCTATGCTGACCTCCAGTTGAAGCAGCACCATTTCTTAAAAATGATGTCTTTTCAATTGGGTGGATCTGGAGGATATCATCCTAACTTAGGTAACCCAATCACAAAAGAATGCACTTGCTGATAAGTGGATATCAAGCCCACAAGCTCAAAATACTCAAGATACAATTTGCAAAACATATGAAACTAGAGAAGAAGGAAGACCAAAGTGTGGGATTTGTATGGGTAGGGCTGTAGAATTGCTTTAGCTTCTGGGTGCAGATGGAGACCAGAAGGATCTTGTTCCAAGCTGCTCCACTGTTCTCGTGCCCTGTGCTTTCCTGGCTGGTCCCACCTTGGACAGTTATTGGAGCAAAAGTACTGATCTTAGTTCTGGGCTTAGGAGTGAGAGCACTTCTGGGAGACCAGCTCTCTCCTGGCAGAACTTGTGTGCAGAACAGGGGAGGGCAGGGCTGTGGGACAGCTCTCTCTTCTCTCTCTCTCTCTCTCTCTCTCTCTCTCTCTCTCTCTCTCTCTCTCTCTCTCTCTGGCTTTAAGGGATTTATCCACTCCATCTTTAAGGGAATGTGTATTTACCTGAGTTGCAGCCTGGGATATTCACTCTGCCATCTTCATGATGTTAATCTTTTTTGTTTTTGTTTTTGTTTTTGTTTTTTTCTCTTGTGCTTTTGCTGTGTTTGAATATTCAGAGCTTTCTGTAGTAGGATTGCTGGTCTCTAACTGTGCCATACGGTCCTGTTTGTTGTTTGTGTTCTTATGCTTGTATCTCGGCATCTGCATTTGGAATAACTATAGGTTTAGGTGCCAACTCGGTTTTTGGTATGTTGGATGGGTGTGCTGTTCCATAGTTTCTGTTTTCTTTCTGGTCTTCTGGCCTATGTAGTCTGTGATTGAGCAGGGATTCTCCACTGGGTTGGTGGCTGGACTTGCTGTCAAGTTTCTGTTTCCTGTATGGATTTTAGGAGAATGTGATGGTTCCGGTGTTCCCTAGTAGGACATGAGTGGGTGGAAAGAGTTTGGAATGGGAAGATTTGTAGAATTGACAAGAGATTGGGATAGGGAGGAGGGAAGACTGCAATAGGTATTCTTGCAGAGCTGGGGTGAGACTCACTTGTTTTATTCTTTAATATCAGTACAATAGTCTTTTATACAAGAACATATTTCTGAGTTTCTGTACTGTAGACTGGAATAGTTTAATATTTATATTTTAGAACTCAATCCTGTTTTCAGACTTTAGAAGAATAAGTTTATCAAATAAAAATATTTGAAACAACTGTTAAAATTAGTGGCACACAAGGTTATTAGTTATTAATTTTTCCTCTTCACAGTGGAAATTCAAGCATTGTCATAGTTATATTTTCAAATTATAATTAAGTATCTTTCGGGATCAGTTTTACAAGGTCAGGGATATAATGTTCTCAAAGAGACTTACTTCCAGGAAATGCTGAAGAGCCATTTTAGTTTGAAGAATTAGATATGCTAACTATTAATGTCTGTCCATCTCCAAATATAGTATTCATATGACCCTTAAATTCCTATTCCTTTTGGTGGAAAGACGGGTCTTAAATTCTTTCATAATGACTAAAAAGTAAAATGTTAATTTTGCTCTGACACATGACAGGAAAAAATTGTCAAATTCCTTTATATTTTTAAAGTCCTTAGACTAGCACTACTTATACTGTAAACTTTTAATGAACATTATTATATATGAAGCATAAGCTAACAAAAGGAGTATACTGATTTTGAAACTTTATCATGTTTGAGCCCCTACACTTTCAAGATGTTAAGAAATGAGAATGTATTTCTTATCAGAAAGATTTTTAAAAGTTAATGATCCCATTTACACTATATAAATGTCAGAGAATATACATTTATGATAACTAAGGAAGTGCCAAGATGCTTGTCTTACTTAAAAGGTAATTACAGGGAAAGGGGGCATTGAAAAGGTACAAGAATATCTTTTCTACACAGTAGTATATAATTAACAAACTCTCTACATATATTCAGGGAAGTAATAAGCCACTTGTAAATAATGGCAGTGTTATGTTCTGTATACTTAAATGTCAATAATCAAAATGTAAATTTTCTCCTGTTCTCGTTATGGAAGTGTGTTTTTGAGATAATGTTGAGACAGGTATCATTACCATTGTTGCAAGTCCATTTTCTATGGAAGTAAATGTATTAATGTGAAACATGGAGAGTAAATGAAGAGTCCTAGCCCTATTCAGAACTCCAGTGCATGGAAATTAAATCAATATGTGGCTTTTAGAAACAGAACCTGGTGACAGCAAAGAAGTGAAACCTGAGTGCATTTCAGGAAAGACACAAAAGACATAGGTATCTATTAAAATAACAATCTCAGATGGAAGAAATAAGAGCAGATCTTTTCTACCATTTTGATTGCTTGATGTTCTTCCCTTTGAGTTTTCAAGATTAATAACTTTAGTAAGGAGGAAGTTTTTGTTAAGAATGTGTGAATAAGGACAGGCTTTAAAATAAGTGTAAGAGTCATTTTTTTCTTCCTTATTTGAAATGAACTTGATTTTACAATGTTAACTTCTGGGTAGCTAGGTTATATACTCAAATAGCACCTTAGTCAATGAGGTGCTCAATAAATAATGCCAACAATAGCAACTTCCTCTTAAAGAAAATAAAGGTACAGAAGAGTGTTGTAGATCAACCATGAAATAAAACATGTCTAGGATTGATATAGTAGAAAAAAAATGTGTGCCTCAACAGATACCTTCGTAAAAAACTCCCCAAGGCTTTACTCAGGAGTGCTAACAGTTTGCCAGTGTGTGTGTGTGTGTGTGTGTGTGTGTGTGTGTGTGTATTGTTTCATTTTGTTTTTGTAGTACCTAGGGTTTAAATCCCACCTTTTTAGGTAAATGTTGCTTAAGGAGATGATGGAAGAAAGTCAAGTTCAGAGAAAAAATATTATTAGTATAATCAAACAATAGATAACCAATACTTCTGGTCAAAATAGATTTTCTAACTGAATTGTGGTTCCTTACTGTCTTAAAGAGAATTCCAATAGAAAGCAACACCTTGTTTCTTAGTTGGGGTTTTATTGCTATAAAGAGACACCATGACCAAGACAACTCCTATAAAGACAAACATTTAATTGGGACTTCCAATTTCAGAGGCTTAATCTATTATCATCATGATGGGAAGCATGGCAGTGTGCTGGTAGACATGCCATTGGATGATCAGAGTTCTACATCTTGATCCAAAGGCAGACAGTAAGAAGCTGCTTTCTGCAGTCAGCCAAGAAAAGGCTCTGGAATTTCATACTGTGTAGAACTTGAGAATATATATTACCTCAAATCCTGACAACACATTGATATACTTCCTCCATCCAACAAGGTCATGCCTACTCGAAACAGGCCATACCTCCTAAATAGTGTTACTTATTCTCTTTGGGCCAAACATTCAAACACATGTGTCTGTGGGGCCAAACCTGTTCAAACCACTGTACCTAGTATACTTATAGTAAATATATGGATATAGTATGTATAGCTAATCCAATTTGAAAATGAACAGTAACACATGTTAGTTACATACAGTGATGATTATGTGCTGTGATTTTTTTTTCCATATTTGTTCACACCATGACTGATCATATCTCTCCAATATGTGTACGTATGTAAAGAGAATAAAAGAAAATGTACCCAGAATTTAGGAGCTAGTAATGGAGTTGCATTGAAGGGCTTGAAGGGAAGAAAGAAAAATAAGAAAATGATGTAATTATATTATGATTTCAATAAATAGTTATGAAAAAAGACAAGTTATTTACAGGGAGTTTGAAAAAACCTTGAATCTTTTAAGAGATGAAACTTTTAGTTCTACAGTGAAACTTAGGAACAATACAATAGCTTTAAGATGTTCCTGATCTTGGTCCGGGACCCGCCGAACTTAGGAAATTAGTCTGAACAGGTGAGAGGGTGCGCCAGAGAACCTGACAGCCTCTGGAACAGGCAGAAGCACAGAGGGGCTGAGGCAGCACCCTGTGTGGGCCGGGGACAGCCGGCCACCTTCCGGACCGGAGGACAGGTGCCCGCCCGGCTGGGGAGGCGACCTAAGCCACAGCAGCAGCGGTCGCCATCTTGGTCCGGGACCCGCCGAACTTAGGAAATTAGTCTGAACAGGTGAGAGGGTGCGCCAGAGAACCTGACAGCTTCTGGAACAGGCGGAAGCACAGAGGCGTTGAGGCAGCACCCTTTGTGGGCCGGGGACAGCCGGCCACCTTCCAAACCGGAGGACAGGTGCCCGCCCGGCTGGGGAGGCGGCCTAAGCCACAGCAGCAGCGGTCGCCATCTTGGTCCGAGACCCGCCGAACTTAGGAAATTAGTCTGAACAGGTGAGAGGGTGCGCCAGAGAACCTGACAGCTTCTGGAACAGGCAGAAGCACAGAGGCGCTGAGGCAGCACCCTGTGTGGGCCGGGGACAGCCAGAAGCACAGAGGCGCTGAGGCAGCACCCTGTGTGGGCCGGGGACAGCCGGCCACCTTCCGGACCGGAGGACAGGTGCCCACCCGGCTGGGGAGGCGGCCTAAGCCACAGCAGCAGCGGTCGCCATCTTGGTCCCGGGACTCCAAGGAACTTAGGAATTTAGTCTGCTTAGGTGAGAGTCTGTACCACCTGGGAACTGCCAAAGCAACACAGTGTCTGAGAAAGGTCCTGTTTTGGGCCTTCTTCTTCGGCCAGGAGGAGGTCCAAATACAAGATATCTGCGCACCTTCCCTGTAAGAGAGCTTGCCAGCAGAGAGTGCTCTGAGCACTGAAACTCAGAGGAGAGAATCTGTCTCCCAGGTCTGCTGATAGACGGTAACAGAATCACCAGAAGAACAATCTCTAAACAGAGTCAACTATAACTACTAACTCCAGAGATTACCAGATGGCGAAAGGTAAACGGAGGAATCTTACTAACAGGAACCAAGACCACTCACAATCACCAGAACCCAGCACACCCACTTCGCCCAGTCCAGGGAACCCCAACACACCTGAGAACCTAGACCTAGATTTAAAAGCATATCTCATGATGATGGTAGAGGACATCAAGAAGGACTTTAATAAATCACTTAAAGAAATACAGGAGAACACTGCTAAAGAGTTACAAGTCCTTAAAGAAAAACAGGAAAACACAATCAAACAGGTAGAAGTCCTTACAGAAAAAGAGGAAAAAACATACAAACAGGTGATGGAAATGAACAAAACCATACTAGACCTAAAAAGGGAAGTAGACACAATAAAGAAAACTCAAAGCGAGGCAACACTAGAGATAGAAACCCTAGGAAAGAAATCTGGAACCATAGATTTGAGCATCAGCAACAGAATACAAGAGATGGAAGAGAGAATCTCAGGTGCAGAAGATTCCATAGAGAACATCGGCACAACAATCAAAGAAAATGGAAAATGCAAAAAGATCCTAACTCAAAATATCCAGGAAATCCAGGACACAATAAGAAGACCAAACGTACGGATAATAGGAGTGGATGAGAATGAAGATTTTCAACTCAAAGGTCCAGCAAACATCTTCAACAAAATTATTGAAGAAAACTTCCCAAATCTAAAGAATGAGATGCATATGAACATACAAGAAGCCTACAGAACTCCAAATAGACTGGACCAGAAAAGAAATTCCTCCCGACACATAATAATCAGAACATCAAATGCACTAAATAAAGATAGAATACTAAAAGCAGTAAGGGAAAAAGGTCAAGTAACATATAAAGGCAAGCCTATCAGAATTACACCAGATTTTTCACCAGAGACTATGAAAGCCAGAAGAGCCTGGACAGATGTTATACAGACACTAAGAGAACACAAACTGCAGCCCAGGCTACTATACCCAGCCAAACTCTCAATTATCATAGAGGGAGAAACCAAAGTATTCCACGACAAAACCAAATTCACGCATTATCTCTCCACGAATCCAGCCCTTCAAAGGATAATAACAGAAAAAAACCAATACAAGAATGGGAACAACGCCCTAGAAAAAACAAGAAGGTAATCCCTCAACAAACCTAAAAGAAGACAGCCACAAGAACAGAATGCCACCTTTAACAACTAAAATAACAGGAAGCAACAATTACTTTTCCTTAATATCTCTTAACATCAATGGTCTCAACTCGCCAATAAAAAGACATAGACTAACAAACTGGCTACACAAACAAGACCCAACATTTTGCTGCTTACAGGAAACTCATCTCAGAGAAAAAGATAGACACTACCTCAGAATGAAAGGCTGGAAAACAATTTTCCAAGCAAATGGTATGAAGAAACAAGCAGGAGTAGCCATCCTAATATCTGATAAGATTGACTTCCAACCCAAAGTCATCAAAAAAGACAAGGAGGGACACTTCATTCTCATCAAAGGTAAAATCCTCCAAGAGGAACTCTCAATTCTGAATATCTATGCTCCAAATACAAGAGCAGCCACATTCACTAAAGAAACTTTAGTAAAGCTCAAAGCACACATTGCGCCTCACACAATAATAGTGGGAGACTTCAACACACCACTTTCACCAATGGACAGATCATGGAAACAGAAACTAAACAGGGACACACTGAAACTAACAGAAGTGATGAAACAAATGGATCTGACAGATATCTACAGAACATTTTATCCTAAAACAAAAGGATATACCTTCTTCTCAGCACCTCATGGTACCTTCTCCAAAATTGACCACATAATAGGTCACAAATCAGGCCTCAACAGATTCAAAAATATTGAAATTGTCCCATGTATCCTATCAGATCACCATGCACTAAGGCTGATCTTCAATAACAAAATAAATAACAGAAAGCCAACATTCACATGGAAAATGAACAACACTCTTCTCAATGATACCTTGGTCAAGGAAGGAATAAAGAAAGAAATTAAAGACTTTTTAGAGTTTAATGAAAATGAAGCCACAACATACCCAAACCTTTGGGACACAATGAAAGCATTTCTAAGAGGGAAACTCATAGCTATGAGTGCCTTCAAGAAAAAACGGGAGAGAGCACATACTAGCAGCTTGACAACACATCTAAAAGCTCTAGAAAAAAAGGAAGCAAATTCACCCAAGAGGAGTAGACGGCAGGAAATAATCAAACTCAGGGGTGAAATCAACCAAGTGGAAACAAGAAGAACTATTCAAAGAATTAACCAAACGAGGAGTTGGTTCTTTGAGAAAATCAACAAGATAGATAAACCCTTAGCTAGACTCACTAAAGGGCACAGGGACAAAATCCTAATTAACAAAATCAGAATTGAAAAGGGAGACATAACAACAGATCCTGAAGAAATCCAAAACACTATCAGATCCTTCTACAAAAGGCTATACTCAACAAAACTGGAAAACCTGGACGAAATGGACAAATTTCTGGACAGATACCAGGTACCAAAGTTGAATCAGGATCAAGTTGACCTTCTAAACAGTCCCATATCCCCTAAAGAAATAGAAGCAGTTATTAATAGTCTCCCAGCCAAAAAAAGCCCAGGACCAGACGGGTTTAGTGCAGAGTTCTATCAGACCTTCAAAGAAGATCTAACTCCAGTTCTGCACAAACTTTTTCACAAGATAGAAGTAGAAGGTATTCTACCCAACTCATTTTATGAAGCCACTATTACTCTGATACCTAAACCACAGAAAGATCCAACAAAGATAGAGAACTTCAGACCAATTTCTCTTATGAACATCGATGCAAAAATTCTTAATAAAATTCTCGCTAACCGAATCCAAGAACACATTAAAGCAATCATCCATCCTGACCAAGTAGGTTTTATTCCAGGGATGCAGGGATGGTTTAATATACGAAAATCCATCAATGTAATCCATTATATAAACAAACTCAAAGACAAAAACCACATGATCATCTCGTTAGATGCAGAAAAAGCATTTGACAAGATCCAACACCCATTCATGATAAAAGTTCTGGAAAGATCAGGAATTCAAGGCCAATACCTAAACATGATAAAAGCAATCTACAGCAAACCAGTAGCCAACATCAAAGTAAATGGAGAGAAGCTGGAAGCAATCCCACTAAAATCAGGGACTAGACAAGGCTGCCCACTTTCTCCCTACCTTTTCAACATAGTACTTGAAGTATTAGCCAGAGCAATTCGACAACAAAAGGAGATCAAGGGGATACAAATTGGAAAAGAGGAAGTCAAAATATCACTTTTTGCAGATGATATGATAGTATATATAAGTGACCCTAAAAATTCCAACAGAGAACTCCTAAACCTGATAAACAGCTTCGGTGAAGTAGCTGGATATAAAATTAACTCAAACAAGTCAATGGCCTTTCTCTACACAAAGAATAAACAGGCTGAGAAAGAAATTAGGGAAACAACACCCTTCTCAATAGCCACAAATAATATAAAATATCTCGGCGTGACTCTAACGAAGGAAGTGAAAGATCTGTATGATAAAAACTTCAAGTCCCTGAAGAAAGAAATTAAAGAAGATCTCAGAAGATGGAAAGATCTCCCATGCTCATGGATTGGCAGGACCAACATTGTAAAAATGGCTATCTTGCCAAAAGCAATCTACAGATTCAATGCAATCCCCATTAAAATTCCAACTCAATTCTTCAACGAACTAGAAGGAGCAATTTGCAAATTCATCTGGAATAACAAAAAACCGAGGATAGCAAAAACTCTTCTCAAGGATAAAAGAACCTCTGGTGGAATCACCATGCCTGACCTAAAGCTTTACTACAGAGCAATTGTGATAAAAACTGCATGGTACTGGTATAGAGACAGACAAGTGGACCAATGGAATAGAATTGAAGACCCAGAAATGAACCCACACACCTATGGTCACTTGATCTTCGACAAGGGAGCCAAAACCATCCAGTGGAAGAAAGACAGCATTTTCAACAATTGGTGCTGGCACAACTGGTTGTTATCATGTAGAAGAATGCGAATCGATCCATACTTATCTCCTTGTACTAAGGTCAAATCTAAGTGGATCAAGGAACTTCACATAAAACCAGAGACACTGAAACTTATAGAGGAGAAAGTGGGGAAAAGCCTTGAAGATATGGGCACAGGGGAAAAATTCCTGAACAGAACAGCAATGGCTTGTGCTGTAAGATCGAGAATTGACAAATGGGACCTAATGAAACTCCAAAGTTTCTGCAAGGCAAAAGACACTGTCTATAAGACAAAAAGACCACCAACAGACTGGGAAAGGATCTTTACCTATCCTAAATCAGATAGGGGACTAATATCCAACATATATAAAGAACTCAAGAAGGTGGACCTCAGAAAATCAAATAACCCCCTTAAAAAATGGGGCTCAGAACTGAACAAAGAATTCTCACCTGAGGAATACCGAATGGCAGAGAAGCACCTGAAAAAATGTTCAACATCCTTAATCATCAGGGAAATGCAAATCAAAACAACCCTGAGATTCCACCTCACACCAGTCAGAATGGCTAAGATCAAAAATTCAGGTGACAGCAGATGCTGGCGAGGATGTGGAGAAAGAGGAACACTCCTCCATTGTTGGTGGGATTGCAGGCTTGTACAACCACTCTGGAAATCAGTCTGGCGGTTCCTCAGAAAATTGGACATAGTACTACCGGAGGATCCAGCAATACCTCTCCTGGGCATATATCCAGAAGAAGCCCCAACTGGTAAGAAGGACACATGCTCCACTATGTTCATAGCAGCCTTATTTATAATAGCCAGAAACTGGAAAGAACCCAGATGCCCCTCAACAGAGGAATGGATACAGAAAATGTGGTACATCTACACAATGGAGTACTACTCAGCTATTAAAAAGAATGAATTTATGAAATTCCTAGCCAAATGGATGGACCTGGAGAGCATCATCCTGAGTGAGGTAACACAATCACAAAGGAACTCACACAATATGTACTCACTGATAAGTGGATACTAGCCCAAAACCTAGGATACCCACGATATAAGATACAATTTCCTAAACACATGAAACTCAAGAAAAATGAAGACTGAAGTGTGGACACTATGCCCCTCCTTAGAAGTGGGAACAAAACACCCATGGAAGGAGTTACAGAAACAAAGTATGGAGCTGAGATGAAAGGATGGACCATGTAGAGACTGCCATATCCAGGGATCCACCCCATAATCAGCTCCCAAATGCTGACACCATTGCATACACTAGCAAGATTTTACTGAAAGGACCCAGATGTAGCTGTCTCTTGTGAGACTATGCCGGGGCCTAGCAAACACAGAAGTGGATGCTCACAGTCAGCTAATGGATGGATCACAGGGCTCCCAATGGAGAAGCTAGAGAAAGTACCCAAGGAGCTAAAGGGATCTTCAACCCTATAGGTGGAACAACATTATGAACTAACCAGTACCCCTGAGCTCTTGACTCTAGCTGCATATGTATCAAAAGATGGCCTAGTCGGCCATCACTGGAAAGAGAGGCCCATTGGACACGCAGACTTTGTGTGCCCCGGTACAGGGGAACGCCAGGGCCAAAGGGGGGGAGTGGGTGGGTAGGGGAGTGGGGGTGGGTGGGTAAGGGGGTCTTTTGGTATAGCATTGGAAATGTAAATGAGCTAAATACCTAATAAAAAATGGAAAAAAAAAAAAAAAAAGAAGTTGCACGCTTAGAAAACTGTCAAAAAAAAAAAAAAAAAAAAAAAAAAAAAAAAAAAAAAGATGTTCCTGAAACTGGTCAGATTCATTATTTTCAACTTTTTTGAGATTATATAAGCCATGAATATTTTAGATAGATGCTTTCAGTTAAGCTCAGCTGCATAGAGAAGACAATCCAGGTGAGCAGCCTGCAAAATCAGGAACTAGAAGATGGATGATCAAGATGATCTACAGACCAACTGAACTCCCTGAAAAGCAGGTTCTCATTTGTTATGATGCCTGAAGACTCTGCAGGGCACTCCAAGTTTCTTAATGTTGTAATTGTTATGCATGCACTTGGTAATGCGGCTATCTTTGATTTCTTTTTTTTTAAATATTTTTACTAGGTATTTTCCTCATTTACATTTCCAATGCTATCCCAAAATTCCCCCATACCCTGCCCCCCAATCCCCTACCCACCGACTCCCACTTTTTGGCCCTGGCATTCCCCTGTACTGGGGCATATAAAGTTTGCATGTTCAATGGGCCTCTCTTTCCAGTGATGGCCTACTAGGCCATCTTTTGATACATAGGCAGCTAGAGTCAAGAGCTCCGGGGGACTGGTTAGTTCATATTGTTGTTCTACCTATAGGGTTTCAGATCTGTTTAGCTCCTTGGGTACTTTCTCTAGCTCATCCATTGGGGCCCTGTGATCCAACCAATAGCTGACTATGAGAATCCACTTCTATGTTTGCTAGGCCCCGGCATAGTCTCACAAGGGACAGCTATAGCAGGGTCCTTTCAGCAAAATCTTGCCAGTGTATGCAATGGTGTCAGCGTTTGGAGGCTGATTATGGGATGGATCCTTGGATATGGCAGTCTCTACATGGTTCATCCTTTTGTCTCAGCTCCAAACTTTGTCTCTGTAACTCCTTCCATGGGTGTTTTGTTCCCAATTCTAAAAAGGGGCAAAGTGTCCACACTTTGGTCTTCATTCTTCTTGAGTTTCATGTGTTTCACAAATTGTATCTTATATCTTGGGTATTCTAAGTTTCTGGGCTAATATCCACTTATCAGTGAGTACATATCATTTGAGTTCTTTTGTAATTGGGGTACCTCCCTCAGGATGATGCCCTCCAGGTCCAACCATTTGCCTAGGAATTTCATAAATTCATTCTTTTTAATAGCTGAGCAGTACTCCGTTGTGTAAATGTTCCACATTTTTTGTATCCATTCCTCTGTTGAGACGCATCTGGGTTCATTCCAGCTTCTATCTATTATAAATAAGGCTGCTATGAACATAGTGGATCATGTGTCTTTCTTACTAGTTGGAATATCTTCTGGATATATGCCCCAGAGAGGTATTGTGGGATCCTCAGGTAGTACTATGTCCAATTTTCTGAGGAACCACCAGACTGATCTCCAGAGTTGTTGTTCAAGCTTGCAATCCCACCAACAATGGAGGAGTGTTCCTCTTTCTCCACATCCTTGCCAGCATCTGCTGTCACCTGAATTTTTGATCTTAGCCATTCTGACTGGTGTGAGATGGAATCTCAGTGTTGTTTTGATTTGCATTTCCCTGATGATTAATGATGCTGAACATTTTTTCAGGTACTTCTCAGCCATTGGGTATTCCTCAGGTGAGAATTCTTTGTTTAGCTCTGAGCCCATTTTTAATGGGGTTATTTGATTTTCTGGAGTCCACCTTCTTGAGTTCTTTATATCATATATATCATATATATATATATATATATATATATATATATATATATATATATATATATATATATATATATATATATGATATTATTCCCCTATCTGATTTAGGAAGGGAAAAGATCCTTTCCCAATCTGTTGGTGGCCTTTTTGTCTTATTGACAGTGTCTTTTGCCTTACAGAAGCTTTGCAGTTTTATGAGGACATACATTTTCTATTCTCGATCTTACAGCACAAGCCATTGATGTTCTATTCAGGAATTTTCCCCCTGTGCCCATATCTTCGAGGCTTTTCCCCACTTTCTCCTCTATAAGTTTCAGTGTCTCTGGTTTTATGTGGAATTCCTTGATTCACTTAGATTTGACTGTAGTACAAGGAGATAGGAATGGATTACTTCGCATTCTTCTACATGATAACAACCAGTTGTGCTAGCACCATTTGTTGAAAATGCTGTCTTTTTTTCCACTGGATGGTTTTTGCTTCCTTGTCAAAGATTAATTGACCATAGGTGTGTGGGTTCATTTCTAGGTCTTCAATTCTATTCCATTGGTCTACTTGTCTAACACTATACCAGTACCTTGGAGTTTTTTATCACAATTGTTCTGTACTACAGCTCTACTCAGGAATGGTGATTCCACCAGAGGTTCTTTTATCCTTCAGAAGAGTTTTCGCTATCTTAGGCTTTTTGTTATTCTAGATGAATTTGCAGATTGCTCTTTCTAATTCATTGAAGAATGGAGTTGGAATTTTGATGGGGATTGCATTGAATCTGTAGATTGCTTTTGGCAAGATAGCCATTTTACAATGTTGATCCTGCCAATCCATGACCATGGAAGATCTTTCCATCTTCTGTGATTTTCTTTAATTTCTTTCTTCAGAGACTTGAGGTTTTTATCATACAGATCTTTCACTTCCTTAGTTAGAGTCACGCCAAGGTATTTTATATTATTTGTGACTATTGAGAAGGGTGTTGTTTCCCTAATTTCTTTCTCAGCCTGTTTATTCTTTGTGTAGAGAAAGGCCATTGACTTTGAGTTAATTTTATACCCAGCTACTTCACTGAAGCTGTTTACCAGGTTTAGGAGTTCTCTGGTGGAATTTTAAGGGTCACTTATATATACTATCATATTTTCTGCAAAAAGTGATATTTTGACTTCTTCCTTTCCAATTTGTATCCCCTTGATCTTCTTTTTTTGTCGAATTGCTCTGGCTAATACTTCAAGTACTATGTTGAATAGGTAGGGAGAAAGTGGGCAGCCTTGTCTAGTCCCTGATTTTAGTGGGAATGCTTCCAGCTTCTCACCATTTACTTTGATGTTGGCTACTGGTTTGCTGTAGATTGCTTTTATCATGTTTAGGTATGGGCCTTGAATTCCTGATCGTTCCAAGACTTTTATCATGAATGGGTGTTGGATTTTGTCAAATGCTTTCTCTGCATCTATGGAGATGATCATGTCATTTTTGTCTTTAAGTTTGTTTATATAATGGATTATGTTGATGGATTTCTGTATATTGAACCATCCCTGCATCCCTGGGATGAAACCTAACTGGTCAGGATGGATGATTGTTTTAATGTGTTCTTGGATTCGGTTAGTGAGAATTTTATTTAGTATTTTTGCATCGATGTTCATAAGGGAAATTGGTCTGAAATACCCTAACTTTGTTGGATCTTTCTGTGGTTTACCTACCAGAGTAATTTTGGCTTAGTAGAATGAGTTGAGTGGAGTACCTTCTACTTCTATTTTGTGGAATAGTTTATGAAGGACTGGAATTATATCTTCTTTGACGGTCTGATAGAACTCTGCACTAAACCCATCTGTTCCTGGGCTTTTTTTTTTGGGAGAATATTAATGACTGCTTCTATTTCTTCAGGGGATATGGGACTGTTTAGATCTTTAACTTGATCCTGATTTGACTTTAGTACCTGGTATCTGTTTAGAAATTTGTCCATTTCTTCCAGGTTTTCCAGTTTTGTTGAATATAGCCTTATGTAGAAGGATCTGATGGTGTTTTGGATTTCTTCAGGATCTGTTGTTATGTCTCCCTTTTCATTTCTGATTTTGTTAATTAAGATGCTCTCCTTGTGCCCTCTAGAGAGTCTGGCTAAGTGTTTATCTATCTTGTTGATTTTCTCAAATAACCAGCTCCTCATTTGTTTGATTCTTTGAATAGTTCTTCTTGTTTCCACTTGTTTGATTTCGGCCCTGAGTTTGATTATTTCCTGCCTTCTACTCCTCTTGGGTGAATAAGCTTCCTTTTTTTTCTATAGCTTTCAGGTGTGTTGTCAAGCTGCTAGTGTGTGATCTCTCTAGTTTCTTTTTGGAGGCACTCAGAGCTATGAGTTTCCCTCTTAGAAATGCTTTCATTGTGTCTTATAAGTTTGGGTATGTTGTGGCTTCATTTTCATTAAACTCCAAAAAGTCTTTAATTTCGTTCTTTACTCCTTCCTTGACCAAGGTATCATTGAGAAGAGTGTTTTTCAGTTTCCACATGAATGTTGGTTTTCCATTATTTATGTTGTTATTGAAGATCAGCCTTAGTCAATGGTGGTCTGATAGGATGCATGGGACAATTTCAATATTTTTGTATCTGTTGAGGCCTGTTTTGTGACCAATTATATGGTCAATTTTGGAGAAGGTCCCTTGAGGTGTTGAGAAGGAGGTATATCCTTTTGTTTTAGGAGAGAATGTTCTGTAGATATCTGTTAAATCCATTTGTTTCATAACTTCTGTTAGTTTCACTGTGTCTCTGTTTATTTTCTGTTTCCATGATCTGTCTGTTGATGAAAGTGGTGTGTTGAAGTCTCCCACTATTATTGTGTGAGGTGCAATGTGTGCTTTGAGCTTTACTAAAGTTTCTTTAATGAATGTGGCTGCCCTTGCATTTGGAGCATAGATATTCAGAATTGTGAGTTCCTCTTGGAGGATTTTACCTTTGATGAGTATGAAGTGCCCCTCTTTGTCTTTTGTGATTATTTTGGGTTGGAAGTCGATTTTATCCGATATTAGAATGGCTACTCCATCTTGTTTCTTCAGACAATTTACTTGGAAAATTGTTTTTCAGCGTTTCACTCTGAGGTAGTGTCTGTCTTTTTCCCTGAGATGGGTTTCCTGTAAGCAGCAGAATGTTGGGTTCTGTTTCTGTAGCCAGTCTGTTAGTCTGTTTTTTTTTTTTAAATTGGGGAATTGAGTTCATTTATATTAAGAGATATTAAGGAAAAGTAATTGTTGCTTCCCATTATTTTTGTTGTTAGAGTTGGCATTCTGTTCTTGTGGCTGTCTTCTGTTAGGTTTGTTGAAGGATTACTTTCTTGCTGTGTGTAGGGTGCTGTTTCTGTCCTTGTATGGTTTTTTTCTGTTATTATCCTTTGAAGGGCTGGATTCATGGAAAGATAATGTGTGAATTTGGTTCTGTGGTGGAATACTTTCTTTTCTCCATCTATGGTACTTGAGAGTTTGGCTGGGTATAGTAGCCTTCGCTGGCATTTTTCTTCACTTAGTGTCTGTACAACATCTGTCCAGGCTCTTCTGGCTTTTATAGTATTTGATGAAAACTCTGGTGTAATTCTGATAGACCTGCCTTTATATGTTACTTGAGCTTTTTCCCTTACTGCTTTTAATATTCTATCTTTATTTAGTGCATTTGTTGTTCTGATTATTATGTGTCGGGAGGAATTTCTTTTTTGGTCCAGTCTATTTGGAGTTCTGTAGGCTTCTTGTATGTTCATGGGCATGTCTTTCTTTGGGTTTGGGAAGTTTTCTTCTATAATTTTGTTGAAGATATTTGCTGGCCCTTTAAGTTGAAAATCTTCATTCTCATCCAATCCTATTATCTGTAGGTTTGGTCTTTTCATTGTGTCCTGGATTTTCTGGATGTTTTGAGTTAGGATCTTTTTGCATTTTATATTTTCTTTGATTGTTGTGCTGATGTTCTCTATGGAATCTTCTGCACCTGAGATTCTTTCTTCCATCTCTTGTTTTCTGTTGCTGATGCTCGCTCGCATCTATGGTTCCAGATTTCTTTCCTAGGGTTTCTATCTCCAGCGTTGCCTCACTTTGGGTTTTCTTTATTGTGTCTACTTCCCTTTTTAGGTCTTGCATGGTTTTATTCAATTCTATCACTTGATTGGTCGTGTTTTCCTGCAATTCTTTAAGGGATTTTTGTGCTTCCTCTTTAATGTCTTCTACCTGTTTAGCAGTGTTCTCCTGTATTTCTTTAAGTGAGTTATTAAAGTCTGTCTTGATGTCCTCTACCATCATCATGAGATATGCTTTTAAATCAGGGACTATCTTTTCGGGTGTGGTGGGGTGCCCAGGACTGGGTGGTGTGGGAGTCTTGGTTTTTGTTAGTAAGATTCTTATGTTTGCCTTTTGCCATCTGGTAATCTCTGGAGTTAGTTGTTATAGTTGTCTCTGGTTAGAGCTTGTTCCTCAGGTGATTCTTTTAACCTTTATCAGCAGACCTGGGAGACTAGCTCTCTCCTGAGTTTCAGTGGTCAGAGTACTCTCTGTAGGCAAAATATCCTCTTGCAGGGAAGGTGCCCAGATACCTGGTGTTTGAACCTGTACAAAACTGTTCTTTTGACTTTATTGTGATTGGTTTCCAAAGGTCCAGAACATAATAGAATTTGTGACCAATCTTGGCATTAGAAAGTTTCCTAGTAATAGCAAAAATATATGAGAAAGTTTCCTTATAATTGTAGGTTACCCAAGTAACTGTTACCTAGGCAATAACATTTTACCCAGGCCTTTACATTCCATCTAAATGTTAATATTTTACCTAGGCCTTAATATCCATATTTTCTCTTGCTTGTGTTCTTTTGTTTCCTTTTACATCTCGTGTCCAAATAATTACAGCTCACCTTGATCACATGTTTGAAGTTTAATTTTCCCTAATTAAAACTTATTTTTATCTCAGCATTATTCTCATTTGTGTAGGTAATGAAACTGGAAGAAATTTCATTTCAAACCCTCAGTTACGTGAAATCAAACCACAATCATGGCAATATGTTTTAAAAGTTCTCTTAACCTTGATGCTAAAACTAAAACTCATACCTGAGGTGAAATTTCTAGCATCAGAAGGCCAGCAAATAGTCTCACAGTTAAATAAAACACCAGACTCATGGTCTTGATCATCATTTTCTAACTCTGGAGCTCAATGGAGAAAATGTGTAATAGAGTGAAAAGTGGCAGATAATGAAAGTTACTGAACATTGGGGAAGAACGGAGAGTTAGTGTTGCTCTTGCTTAAGATCATTCTGCTTCCACACAGCACTTTTACTGGAAGATGAAAATTTCATCAGTAGAAATGTCTGTCTTCATTAGGATTAAAATGGGGAAACCCCATGCTCAGCAGAATCGTCACTAAAAGCAGTGCTCCAAAGGGCTGCCCATCTGGGAAGATCAACAGGTCAGCTGTTCTAAGGTCAATATCTCGGCTAGAGTCAGCTCAACACAAGTGAACTGGAGAAAATTAAACGAGATTAAAATTAAACTTTAGAAAGAGAAAGTCTGGAGCATAACAAGATAAGTAAGGCAGGAGCTGGGGTGAGAATAAGTTTCCTAGGTAAGGAAGCTGAGAAGGAATTGGTTATTAACAGATTTGCTTTACACAAAGTTAATTGGGTTCTGTAGGCTGGAAAGAAATGGCATGAGGTAGCAGCTCATAGTCATGGGAAGAGATAAAAATAAAAGGAAAATGTAAATACAATAGGCCATGAAATATATCATTTCTATTTCCTTGTTTTAAATTCTAGAGAAAACAAATGTATGAATCTGACCCACAGCCCTGTGGCAGACCTCTTGCAGGGGTCTCCCTTTCCAGTCTACCTGCAGCCCTTAGAGAATCTGTGGGAAGCCACATGCGCCGTTGCAGAGTGGCACTGACTACTGCTGGCCACCACACATAAGTTTGGACAAACAACCAATGTGTACATATGCAGTAAAGTTTTTTGCAAAGACACTGCCTGGCCCGGGCATGATAATGAGGCTTTGAGAGTATAACCAATCAGATGTGAGACATTGAAATGAGGTATGATAATGAGGCTCTGTGAGGTACAGAGAGAGAGAGAGTAGCCAATCAGATGAGGAACATGCAAATGAGGCGTAGTGCATAACCAATCCGGGTGTGAGACACGCCTCTCTTAGGCCTATATAAGCAGCACCAGTTCTGGGCTCGGGGTCTTTTCGCCTCTGCAATCAAGCTCTCCCAATAAAGGTGTGCAGAAGGATCCTGTTGCAGCCTCGTTCTTGCTGGTCAAGCCCGGTGCGCGCAAGAAGAATCTGCTGAACCTTGCAAAGGACCCAGTTATCTCTACCCAGAGCTCTAAGTAGCTACATTTAGCATGAACTCAGGCTATTTCACTCTACTTTTTGTTCTCTATTACACTCTCTCCCATATCATCTCCACTTTCATAGCAGCCTGCTTTATGGACCTGTCCTCCCACCTTACCTTCATTCTGTGGAGACTCAATGAAACCTTGCCTTGACATTTACCTAGAATTCCTTTTTTCCCACCTGCGGACTCTCTTATCCTCCTCCCCAGTTTATCCCATTCTCATTTTGTGTACCATTCCCTGATACTGAAAAACATTTTATACCCAGGACTTCCAGTGGCCATACTTGGCAGGACCCCAGGTAGGTCCTGTTCTTCCTGTCCTCTCCTATGATCTCTCTATTCTTACTCTGTCTGGTAACAATCTGATTACATCAGTCCCTTCTTCCATCTTAACTCTATTTACTGGAGACTATAAACCCTTGGTCCAGACCTGGGATACCCTTAGTCCTTTCACCTCCCCAACCTCATCTTTCCAGATAAGCCTCTGCCTTACTGGAAACTACTTGCAGGAGAGTTCCCACCTTAGTTCCAACTCCATTAGGACCCTTCTCTACCTATAAACGGGATACTCTTATTTATTTTCTAAATCCTCTTTAAATATCTTTTCCTAGCCCACTTCTATTCCTCTCTGCCATGTACCAACCTATAGAAGCATTACCAGGCAAATCATGTCCCATGCTTTTCTACCTAGGTTCCAGAGAATTCAAAACCCCCAAGGAATAGAATGGAATGCTCAAACGACAAAACAAAAACAGATATAAACACCTCGAATCAAAATTAGGGCAATTCTTGATCCCTAGACACAAGTGCAGAAAGAAAATCCTTAACAGCCAAGACAATAACTCAATCTTAACAGTGCAGCAAGAGACCTGCATTAGCCTTCATGTTTCACCTACTCTGTGGATCTCATAGACCTTCTCCTTCCAACCTTCCTACCCTTATTCTTGCTTTTTCTAAGCCCCCAACTCCAGGAGGCACTCCCTGCTAATCCACAGGCCACTTCAACTGATATCAGATCTTCACCTCTTTCTGTTTCTTCATACCCAATATCATTGTTATTTCTGCAGAAGAACACCTATGATGGCTGGAGTCCTCCCATTCCATTGCTAGTGGATCCCAAGGATCTTCCCCTCCTAACCTTCCTCCCTACACTTGGTGATTTTCCCCAGCTCCTAAGTCCAGCAGGCACTTTCTGATAACTCCCAGGCCACTCCTTCCAGGAAGGCAGGTAGGCTAGCTGAAGGTCTTCACCTCTCCTTTAGTTCCTCCAGATTCAGTGTGCCAGCCTCATCATCAGCTCTACAGCAGAACAGCTGTGACAGTCTCCTTCATCCCCATGTCTGGTGGATTCCACAGATCTCCACCTCTAAAACCCTCTCCCTCCATTCAATTATTTTTCGCAGCCCCAAGTCCACCAGGTGCCCCCTGATAATCCAAACATCACTCCTGCATAGAAGCAATTAGGCTGCCTGTAGAAACTCCCCTTTCAATTTTTTCTCCCCCACCCCAATATCCCAGTTTCATGCCCAGTTTTGTAGAATATCTTCTGGAGTGACACCTTTTTACTGTCAAGAGGACTTAATAAGAAAATAATGGTAGAAAACCCCACTTTTCTTCCTCCTCTGATCCCTCTCAAACTTCTAGTCTTACATCATTCCAGTCAGCCACTAAAACTCAGAAACACATTTTAGTTGGAACCTCCAGTGGCCAAAACCATCAGGTCCACAGGAAATTTCCTACTGGGCAAACCACAGCCATACCACTGTCCTAAAACCCACAGAGGAAACAGAAACCAAGGAACAAAACACCCACTCGACAAAGCCAAAGCCATAAGGCAGTACCTATACCTATAATAATCTCATTATTAAATGCCTAGATGCCAGTGTTAAGAACATAATCAGTTATAGCCAAGGAAATATGTGCCAAATACAGCCCTCTCATAGCAGGTCCTGAATATGCCAACAAAGCTGAAACACAAGAAAAAAAAAACCCATAAAACCGTCTATATGAAGATGATAAAGGTCCTTAAACAGGAAGTGAATAAATTCCTTAAAGAAATCAGGAAAACACTAACAAACACTTGGGGGGTAAAAAAAAACAAATTTGTTCAAGACCTTAAACAAAGTCAATAAAGCCAATTGAGAAAACCCAAACAGGGAATTCTGGAGATGGACAATTTGGGAATTCAAACAGGTAAGCTTCACCAACAGTGGTGCAGACTCTATGAGAACACCTATACCAGTCAGGACTACTATACCCAGCAACTACATCAGAGTAAAACTGTTTACAAATACAGTACTACAGAAGATGCCAGAAGGTAAACGCCAACGTAATGAGATTAACTACAACCATGAAAACTAAAAGAATAAATAATCTCAGATCAGCAAAATCAATGGAAAGGAAACACACACATTCATCCACACACTAACACATTCACACATAATCCAGAGCAGCAGCCAGAACCAAACAACAGGAATCAACCATCATTAGCCCTTATATCTCTCAACACCAACAATCTCAATTTCCCAATAAAAGACACAGATTAACAGAATACAGAAGAAAACAAGATTTGTCTGTTGTAAGCCGGCCCTCGGCCTACAAGAACCGGGTACACCTGGGAGGCAGGCTGGGGTTGAAAGAGATTAGACAGCGAGAAAAGAAAGAAGCCAAGACAATGTGCTGATCAAGGCCTGCAATTTTACTCAGAAACTGTGCTTATAAAGGGGGAAGGCTTTTGAACAAGTTGCTTAACATCTCTGAAACTCATTTCTTTGTATGCACAATGAAAATAAGGAGGCTTTGAAAGCTGTCAACAATGTCTGGCATACAGTAGGTGCTCAAATAAAAGTCATTAAATTTTCATAAAAAAGTAAAAATAAAAATAAAGGGGGAAGGCCCATTCTCCCGCCAGTCCATTCTGGTGTCTGAAGCCAGCCTGCCAGTGATGTGCAGGATAGAATGTGCCTCTGGAATATCTCAGGGGCCTCTCAGCAGGTAGCAGTGTCTTGGAGGAGAGCAGCGGCAGGTGACAAAACAATAGAGCCCTGTAGGTCAGAAGGCTCCACCCTAGGTAATCTCCTTCTTAGAGGCAGCAAGGTCAAAGTCTGAATCAGCCTGCTTCAAGGCTGAGGGAGGCTACACTTGTCCTTCTGCTGAATCCAAGGAAAATACCTCAATGCAAAAGAAAGACATTACTTTGGGGTAAAGTATTAGAAAAAGATATCTCAAGCAAATTAACCTAAAACACAAGCTGAAGTAGCCATTCCAATACTTGACAAAACTAAAACTAATCTGAAGAGCTGGGAATGAAACTACATACTTATCAAAGACAAAAGTCCACCCAGATGACCTTTCAGTTCTTAACATGTAGTCCGGAAATGCAAAAGCACCTACGTTTGTAAAAGAATCACGAATATAGCTTTAATCACACATAGACCATCATACACTGATAGTGTGAGACTTTAATACCTGCCTCTTACCAATGGACAGGTTAGCCAAACAATAACTAAGCAGAGAAATGCTTATGTTCTAGGATTATTTTCAGGAATTCTCATATTCATGTACATTCTAACCTTCTTAGATTTATTGCAGAATTAGAAAAGCTACCGAATGCATTAACCTGTCTTACTTGTACTTTTCTGGAAGATTATTGAGAATGAGCACGCATCTGTCATTGCAGATGGATTCACTGAAACAGTATGGATACCTTTTCAGCTTCTCTGGCCTTGAGCCATAAAGGACAAAGATGGGGAGTGAGAAGACATTAGAGGTCACCAGAAAGATAGTAAACCTCCAGCTAAAAAGTAGCAAGAACTATTAACTATATAATCATAAATCTATCCACTTATGGGTAAGTTAAGGGTCTATGCACCAAGGGAGAAGTTATTCTGCACATCACACAAGTGTGTTGGCCTTATGTTTCTCATCTTCCTTTGCCTTAACTTGTAGATTGAATAGAGTGTGTCTTCATCAGTCTTCAGTGAAGTTTCCTACTGCAGTATATGGGAACGGATATAGAGATCCACACCTAGACATTACTAGGGACTGGGAGATTTTGGAACACTCATCCATGAATAGAATAACTCCATTAAATCCCTCCTCTTAAAACTCAGGGAAAGGAGGCCGAAAGAGTGGAAGAGCTATAGGGAAGGGAGGACACAAAAAACAAGGCTCTCCAAATCAACATGAGCAAAGCTCATATGAACTTACAGACTGAAGCAGTATGCACAGGGCCTGAACATATCTGCATCAGGTCATCTGCTTTTAAAGCATGCCTTCCAGTTTAGTGTTTTTATGAGATTCCTAAGTGTGGGAATGAGTAGATTTCTGACTCTTATGCCTTCTCTTGGGTTCTTTTCCTTTTGTTTGTCTTGTCTAACTTTGATGTAACAGATGTTGCTTTACCTTATTATATTTTATTTTGTTATATTTTTAAAACATGAATGAGGGAAAACCTAGACATTAGGGCAGTGGTTTCACACTGTGGGTTTTCCTTTTTTGAGAGAGGTATCAAATGACCCATTCATGGGGGTAACATATCAAATAGCCCACACATCAGATATACTCATTATAGTTCGTAACAGTAGCAAAATTACAGTTATCAAGTAGCAAAAAAATAATTTTATGGTTTGGGGTCAGCATCACATAAGGAAGTGTATTAAAGGGTCACAACATCAGAAACATTGAGAATCAATACTCTAGGGTAAAAATTAACAACTGAATTGCCATTTATCTGCTCAGAGATGGAAAATCAGTTTGAAATGACACTATGTATAACAAATATTCAAGGACAGGCCTCATGTTCTAGAGTTTTATTTGGTTACAGTTTAGTGTTTTGATTTGTTTTCCTTTTTCGGTGTTGTATTTTATTTTCTATGATGATTTTGGAGATTTGTATTGGATTTTTGGGTTGTTTTTTTTAGAAAGAACTTAAAGTTGGGGGTGTATGGAAGAGGAGAGGCACCAGACAAAAGAACGGGTCAGATTGAGTCAGCCTAAACATTGGGAAATCTCAAAATAAGAACAGCAGTAAGATTTATGTTATCACATTCACCATCAAATAATGCAGTTTGTACAAGCAAGGGCTGTCTCCTTTATCAAGGATCATTGAAAGGGAAGGCATTCATCAGAAAGAGCTTAAAGAGAAGTGCCTGAATCTCTTGGAGAAAGCTTTAACTTGTCCATCCTCTTTGAAAACTCAGCATTCCAAAATGTATTTGGCACTCATCTGGGTCTCAGCCATTTCCTTTTCCTGCCTGGTGAGTAGCAAAATCAAAGACCTTCAGACCACTTTTCCCAACTCCCAATGGTTCCCAGTGGTGTCCACACACAGGAAGTTGGAAACCACAGTATTGATCAAAGACCCCACTGTTTCTCACCATAAAACATTGGCTGGAACCCTTATCATGGACTGTGTTCTGCCTCCCCTGAGCAGCTTGAGGGTGGTATTCCAGTATCATACCAGCAAGGCAGACACATAGCCTGACAGCAACTGTTCAGTCCATTATCCTCATGGCAGAAAGTATGGTAGCCTCCAGGCAGACCTGGTGCTTTAGAAGGAGCTGAGAGTTCTACATCTTGATACAAAGGCTGCCTCGTGAAGCCTGAACATATGATACCTCAAAGCCTGCCTATATAGTGACACTTTCTCCAACAAGGCCATACCCTCTAATAGTAACACTCCCTATGGTCAAACATATTTAAACACATGAGTCTATGGTGCCCAAGCCTTTTCAAATTACCATAGTGAATAGTCAGTAATGACTGTGGAGTAGAGAGAACTAATATAAAAATAAATACATTGCTGGAAACTAATAAATCTCAATCAAAGAAACAGTTTAAATTTAGTTTCAAAGAATAGAACCTCCTTTGATTAGTATTAATTTTTAGAACCATGACTTTTTTTTGTTCCTGTGCTGAATTTTTATAGAAAATTGTCTTATGACTTGAACAAGTTTTTCCACATTTTTTTTTTGAAAAGGAATTCTGAAGTTCTCTTCTGAGATTCAGTAAATTAATTTTAAGTTTTTGGAAACAACATGGAGAACCTTAGGGATTGACAAAAATTACAATCATCATAAGTAACACTGTTAACAGGTCATCAGGTACTTTTTTCATTTTAGTGATAAATCAGGGCTGACAAAGAAAATAATTTTATTATATTTTTGTTGTCTTGTTTCGAAACAAAGTATGGCTATGTACCCCTGACTGACTTACAGAGGCCAACCTCTTATCTTAATCTCTAAAGCAGTTAGATTGTAAGCATGATACAGTGTGTCCTGCTTAAAAACAAAAAAGTTATTGACAATAAAATATTACTTTTCCATAACTGATTCAAATAAAGATACCAAGGCACGCACTCAGTGAATATCTAAGATCAGGCAGGAGGTAGCCAGTTTTGATTTTTAAAGACTTTCATAAAATCACCAGACATTAAAATTTCAAGTACAGAAATCATGTCACTAATCTCAAAGCACGCATGAAACATTGTAATGATTATTAACTTATTTCAAATATTGTTGAAATTAAACAGCATTCTGGATTTTTGAAAGTAATGGATTTTTTGTCAATTTCAAATATATATTCCCCATACTAATATACTCACTAGTGTATGAGTATATTCACACTCTCTTATCGTCTTCTCATTCTCACCTGTCCTTCCTCTCACCAAGTCTCCATCTCACTTTCTTGGTCCACATCCTCACCAACATGTGTTGTCCCTCTAGTTTTTGACCTTAGCCATTCTGATGGGTGTAAGGTGGAATCTCAGAATCCTTTTTATTTGCTATTTCCTGATGACTAAGGATGTTGAACATTTCTTTAAGAGTTTCTCAGCCATTAAAAAGTTCTTTGTCGAGATTTCTCTGTTTAGCCCTGTACTCCATTTCTAAATTGGTTATTGGGTTTGTTGGTATCAAATTTCTTGATTTCTTTATATAGTTTGGATATTCTTTTGTCAGCTGTAGGGGTGGTGAAGATATTTTCCTATTCTCTGTGCTGCTATTTTTCTATTTTGTCCTACTGATGGTGTCCTTAACCTTGGGGAAGTTTTTCAGTTTCTTGAGGTCCTATTTTTATAATTGGATATTTTCTTTATCTACATTTCAAATGTTATCCCCTTTCCTGGTTTCACCCCTCCCCAAAATCCCCCTATACCATTCCCCCCCACCCCTGCTTCTATGCTGGTGTTCCTTTACCTACCCATCCACTCCGGCCTCCTCACCCTGGATTCCTCTCCACTGGGGCATCTATCAAGCCTTCATAGGGAGGTCCCATTTATTAGTTGTTGATTTTAGTGCCTGAGCTATTAGCATTATTTATGTTCAGAAAGTTGTCTCCTTTGCCTACTTTCTCTTCAATTAGATTTAGTGTGCCTGGTTTTATGCTGAAATCTTTGATGCTCTTGAATTTCACGTTTGTGTGGGTTCATAAATATGGTTGACTTTGGATTATTTTACATGCAGACATCTAGTTAGACTAGCAACATTTATTAAAGATGGTCCCCTCGCACACTGTATGGTTTTGGATTCTTTGCCAAAAATCAAGTGTCCTTAGGTATGTGGGTTTATTGAATGATTATCCTGTCTGTTTTTATGAGACTATCATGATGTACTATTGCTCTGTAGTACAGCTTGAAATAACGGATGGTGATATGTCCAGAAGTTCTTTGATTGCACAGGATTGTTTTAGCTATCATGGATTTTTTTCCATATAAAAGTTTACAATTTTTCAAGATGTGTAAATAATTGTGTTGGAATTTTGATGGGAATTACATTTAACCTATAGATTGCTTTTAGTAATATGGATATTTTTACTATTTTAATTGTACTGATTAATGAACATGAGAGATCTTTCGATCTTCTGATATGTTTCTCAATTTCTCTCTGCAATGACCTAAAGTTCTTGTCATATAGGCCTTTCCTTTGATTGATCTATTCCATGGATAGAATTTTACCATGATATTTTATATTATTTGTGGCTATTGTAAAGGGTGTTGTTTCTCTAAATTCTTTCTCAGACCATTTATTATATGTTAATATAATAAATTAAATTATATGAGAAAGGGAGGTTAATGAGAACTGAGGCTTTTTTTTTTTCTGAGGTAATTTTTTTTTTTTTTTTAGGTAAAATTTTTTTGAGGTAATCCAGCCACATTGCTGAAGGTATTAACCAGCTGTAAACATTCTCTGGCAGATATTTGGGGGCCATTTATGTATTCTATCATATCATCTGCAAATAGCAATAATTTGACTTCTGCATTTCCAAATTGTGTTTAATATTTTTTAGTTTTCTTATTGCTCTAGCTAGAAGTTAATTTACTATGTTTCATAGATACAGATAGAATGGGTATGTTTCTCTTTCTCTGGTTTTAGTGGAATTGTGTTAAGTTTTTCTCCATTCATTGGATGTTGGCTATTGGCTTTCTGTGTATTGCCTTTATTGTGTTTAGGTATCTACCTTGCATCCCTGTTCTCTCTAAGACTTTTAACATGAATGAGTGTTGGATTTTATGAAAGGCTTTTTCAGCATCTAATGAGATGATCACATTTTTTTTTCCAGTTTGTTTAGATGGTGGATTTTGTTGTTCATTTTTTATATATTTAATCATCCCTGCATCCCTTATATCAAGCCAACTTGATCATTGTGGATAGTATTTTTGATGTGTTCTTGGATTCAGTTTGCCTTTTATCAAGTATTCTTCCATCAATATTCATAAAGGAAATTGGTCTGAAATTCTTGTTCTTTGTTGATTGTTTGTGTGGTTTAAGTGTCAGGGTGACTAAGGCCTCATAGAATGAGTTTGACAATGTTCCTTATGTTTTCATTTTGTTCAACAGTTTGAGGAATACTGTTATTAGATCTTATTTGAAAATGTGGTAGAATTCTGAGCTAAAATTACCTGACCCTGGGCTTTTTATGGTTAGGAGACATTTAATGCCTGTGTGTAGTTCTTTAGGATTTATAGGACTATTTAACTAGTTTACCTGATGTTGACTTAATTTTGATGTAGGCTTACATTTTTTTAAAACCTACTTTAATAAGGGTTCTTAAATGTTTCAACCTCCCTTCTAGCCCATTGACTAAAGGTAGGGGAGGAAAAGTTAATAGGAAATGGGGGATGTGGACCTGTTTAGAAGTAGTTCTTTGGGGCAACTCCAAACATGAATCAATACTAGAAGTTCAGTCTAATTAGCAAACGCCAAATGTGAATCAGTATCAGCTTTTTGATCCAGAAGAAGTTGTGATGCTCTGCTAAAACAGCATGAGTCTGCAGAAGTGGTAAGAAGCAGTCAGAATACCATGTGAAGTTCTTTGGTGAACTTCATGAAGTTACAACAAGCGAAGCACCAGTGAAGACCAGCAAAGAGTTGTAATGTGTATCAATGTGAGAGTGTCATCAGTAGAGCCCAGTGTAGTGTTGTATGGTGAACCAATGCGGGACCATTGTCTAATGACTGTTGTGTTATACCCATACTGTTTCCAAGCAGCACACATCCTCTCAAGCATCTGCCAGAGTAAAATATCCTTTCACCTGTCTGCTTCCGCCAAGCATCCTCTCATAAGACAGCTTCCAGACAAACACAACATGACATAACTGAGTCTCCAACAGAACCAAAACTTTCCTCTTCACTTTGGTAAGTGGTATCTAGTAAGAAAACCATCCATTTTGCTTAGACTTTCTCATTTTGAGGAGTATGGACTTTTGAAGTAAGATCTAATGATGTTTGGATTTCTTCAGTGGCTCTTTTTTCTCCCCCAAATCCCCCACCCCAGAGTGGCTGTTTATACATTCCATTTTTTCATTTCTGATGTTGTTGATTTGGATACTATCTCTCTGCCTTTTAATTAGTTTGACTAAGAGATGTTTATCTTGTTGATTTTCTCAAAGAACCAGCTTTTGGTTTTGTTGATTCTTAGTTTTGTTCTCTTAGTTTCTAATTTGTTGATTTCAGCCTGAGTTTGATTATTCCCTGCAGTTTCTTCCTCTTGGGTGTGTTTGCTTCTGTTCGTCTCATAGGTTACATGTCTGCTTTTAAGTGTGGTGGGTTGCCCTGGTGTTGTTTGTATTTTCATGTAAATTTTGTTTCTTCAAGAGGGGCTATCCACATGATAAGTAAATTACATACTCAGGTGATCTCATTGAACATTCTCCCATTCTAACTGGTCAAATAAAGCATAAGGCCTATGAGTGGAGAGTGGAAGGTAAAGATGGAACTGTAGGTCTTATAGAGAAGATGAAGGAGGAGAAATGCAATACTCATGCAGGTGTGAAAATTATTCAACAAACTCAAATGATAAAAGGTGAGAAGATAAAAAGTCAACTCACTTTTTAAATACTCTTTTATTGTATATATCTTAAATCCTTCCAAATTCAATATATAATTTTATTTTACATTGTCAGTTTTGTTTAAATTTTCATGTTGATTTATCATTTTCTAATATATATTGTGTAAAGGAGAAATTTCTGAATCTGGCAATATTCTACCAAATATCTTTTAATCTAGAATAGTCTCTTAGGCAAGATTGATCATTCTTTTTTTTTTCAAATTTTATTTTAGATATTTTCTTCATTTACATTTCAAATGCTATCCTGAAAGTCCCCTATACCCTCCCCCTTCCTGCTCCACTACCCACCCAATCCCACTTCTTGGCCCTGGCCTTCCCCTGTACAGGGGCATATAAAGTTTGCAAGACCAAGGGGCCTCTTCCCAATGATGGCCAACTAGGCCATCTCCTTCTACATATGGAGCTAGAGACCTGAGCTCTGGGGGGGGGGGTACTGGTTAGTTCATATTGTGGTTACACCTATAGGGTTACAGACCCCTTCAGCTCCTTGGGTACTTTCTCTAGCTCCTCCACTGGGGGCCCTGTGTTCCATCCAATAGATGACTGTGAGCATCCACTTCTGTATTTGCCAGGCACTGGCATATCCTCACAAGAGACAGCTATATCAGGGTCCTTTCAGCAAAATCTTGCTGGCATATGCAATAGTTTCTGGGTTTGGTGGCTGATTATGGGATGGATCCCCAGGTGGGGCAGTCTCTGGATGGTCCATCCTTTCATCTCTCCTCCAAAATTTGTCTCTGTAACTCCTTCCATGGATATTTTGTTCCCCATTCTAAGGAGGGACAAGGTATCCACACTTTGGTTTTCCTTCTTCTTGAGTTAGATTGATCATTCTTTAGAAAAAGACTATTAGAAAAATAGTTGCTAAATGATAGACATCTTGAAAACTGAAAAAATGATGACAAGAAAATTACATGTCATATGCTGTTCTCTGAATATTCCAACCCTTCCTGAATGAGGCCATTTCTTCCTTACTCTGCACATGGCCTGTGTCTAAACATCATCCCCACCCATTGCCTGATGTTGTGTTGCTGTAGTTGTTTTAAAAATTGAATCCTATTTTAAAATATATCCTCAATGTGGCCCATTTTGTGCTACCCAAACAAAGTAATCAAGGTTGGGAAATTTATGAGAAAAATGCACTGGCCTAGAGTTCTAGAAATTGAATTGTTAAAAAAATCACAGCATTACCTAATTAAAAGAAAAAAATCACAGCACTGAATAAAAATATGTAGCAGTGGGAGATGAGGAACTGGGGGTGGCCACTAGAAATTCCCAGATGCCAGGGGAGTGAGAGCCTCCCAGGACCCAATGGAGATGACTTTAGTCAAAATAGTCAACAAAGCGAAAGAGAACATGTAGATATTATCTCCAGTAGATAGAAATGGCCTCTAGTTGAGAGATGGGACTACCCACCCATCTCAAAATCCATGAAGAGGATTACAACCCCATAGGTAGGTTAATATCGACTAACTAGACTACCCAGAGGTCTCAGAAAGACTAAACCACCAACCAAAGAGAATACATGGAGGGATCCATCGCTCTAGATGCATATATAGCAGATAATGGCCTAATCTGACATCAATGGGATGGGAGGCCCTTGGTCCTGTGGAAGTTTGATGCCTCAGCAGAGCGGAATGCTAGAGTCTGTGAGACAGGAGTGGGTGAATGGGTAGAGGAGTACCCTCACAGCAGAAAAGGGGAGGGGAGAGAGGGGGATGGGATGGGGGTTTTGTGGAGGAATAACAGGGAAGGGGGTTATAATTTAAAATGTAAACGAATAAAATTATTCATAATAAAAAGTAAATGCTAAACAGAAAAACAAAACAAACAAACAAACAAAACAAAAACCAAAATTGTAATTTTATATTGTACTTACACTGTATGTGTGGGAAGGGCCTGGCCTTTGTTTCTAAGATGGTACCTTGAATTTCATATTCCATCAATTCTTCATCCGTGTTAGAAGAGGAAAGTAAAAGCATTACTTTTATTTTTTTATTTTTGTTTTTTGTTTGTTTGTTTGTTTGTTTCGAGACAGGGTTTCTCTGTATAGCCCTGGCTGTCCTGGAACTCACTTTGCAGACCAGGTTGGTCTCGAACTCAGAAATTCGCCTGCCTCTGCCTCTCAAGTGCTGGGATTAAAGGCTTGTGCCACACACCCTGTTAAAGCATTACTTTTAAAATGTATTAGAAGATGAAAGGAAGAAGGTAGGAGGAGAAGGACAACCCAGAAAGAGAGAGAGAGAAAAAAGAGAAAGAGAGGCTATCCCCAAGATAATACCTTAAAAATACTTTTAAGTATGTAAGAAACCAAGTATTTGAAGTATAGAAAACATAAGTATGAATCATTACAAGCACATTTAAATATGTACCACTGGCCTGGAAGTGATGAGGTTCAAGGAGATCTTGACAGAGCAGAGAGTATTTACACTGAGATACTTCCATTTCCCACTCCAGAGTATAGAAGCCTTTGTGACTCTCTCTAGGAAGTCATGTCTTAAACCCTTGGTTCTATTTTCTATAATCCTTAGCCAGAGATATCCTGCTAAGAGCATTTTGGAGATGAAAACACTAAGTGCATTTCCATGTAGGTCCAGCTGAGATCAGATCTGGCCACATGCTTTTTTCCTTTTCTATGAGCAGCTTCCCATCCCTACCCAGCCAGGATAGATTGTTAGAATACTGTTCTTGACCCTTCTAGTGTAGCAAGTGAAATTTTTATAGACGAAAAGATGTAATATTACATTTCTATAGATTTGATTCCCATTTTATGTGATTTTGTCAGTGCAATGTTAGAAACCATATGTCTTCAATGTAAGTGGAATTAACATCAAAATACAAACAACACCAGGGACATTCACAACAACTCTACCTGAAAGTGCAGTCCAGGCTACAGCCTACTTTCGATGATGTTGATTAAAGTATATAGTTGGAATTTTTAAACTAACATTCCAATATTTTGAAATTGAAATATAATCATATCACTTTACCCTTCCATTCTTTTTCTTCTTTCCAATTCCTCCCAAACTTCTTTAACTCTCTCAAATTCATGGCATGTTTTTCTTTAATTGATATATAAATATATGAATCCAACCTACTCAATGCATAACATGTGACTTTTATGTATATAATTTTAGCACTAAGAAGTCGGTATTGGATAGTCATTTAAGAGGTTCTTCTCTGAAGAAGACTATTTCTCCCACCCTCTCAGCTCCGTTCATCTTTCACGAGTTTGGGTACTTACTAGAAATTTGTTCACCACTGATTTTTATTTTTTATTACACTACAGTTAGATGGGGAGTTATTTCAAAGTTTCTGAGTTTATTAAAATTTGTGTGGTGTCCTAAGATGTGGTCTGTTTTAAAGAAGTGCATGGGCTGATTAGCAGAATGTATATTCTTTGGTATTTGGGTGGAATGTTCTGTAGATGTATGCTAAGGAGACAACCGGCCACCTTCCTGGTGAGTGCACAGGGGTCCGCCAGCCCGAGAGGTTTGTGCCTCAGGCCCCGGCGGGAGCCTTCGTGGCTCCAGGACCCCGCAGAGGGCAGGCTGCACGGGTGAAGGTGTGGAAAACAGAGGCCAGCCGTTTCTGGGACAGGCGAGAGCCAGAGAGCTTCTGAGGTGGCACCATCTTCAGCTCCAGACAACCGGCCACCTTCCTGGCCAAAGCAACACAGCTTCTGGGAAAGATCCTGTTTTGGGCCTTCATCTTCAGCCAAGAAGAGGTCCAAACACCAGATAACTGTGCACCTTCCCTGAAAGAGGAGAGCTTGCCTGCAGAGACTGATCCGACCACTGAAACTCAGAGGAGAGAGCTAGTCTCCCACGTCTGCTGATAGAGGGTAACAAAATCAACAGAGGAACAATCTCTAAACAAAGACAACTATAACAACTAACTCGAGAGATTGCCAGATGGCGAAAGGTAAACTGAAGAATCCTACTAACAGGAACCAAGACCACTCACTGTGGGGAGCGGGTGTGGCGGCAGTCCCAAAGGCGCCAGGGACTGCAGCTAAGTCATATGACTTGCACCTGACTTCCTCATATAAGACACAAACATCTTGAGTGCTGCGCAGGTGTACCAGGATACAGGTGAATCCAATTTGGTGGAGATTTGCCCCTGCTGCCCTATCATCCCCGGTAGAGGCTGCAAGAAATTTTCATAACAATTTTCATGTGACGGCTGAAACATTACGCAGTCGTTTCTCCCTGACAAGAAAAGAAGCCCGTGACATTGTTACTCAATGTCAAAGCTGCTGTGAGTTCTTGCCAGTTCCTCATGTGGGAATTAACCCACGCGGTATTCGACCTCTACAGGTCTGGCAAATGGATGTTACACATGTTTCTTCCTTTGGAAAACTTCAATATCTCCATGTGTCCATTGACACATGTTCTGGCATCATGTTTGCTTCTCCGTTAACCGGAGAAAAAGCCTCACATGTGATTCAACATTGTCTTGAGGCATGGAGTGCTTGGGGGAAACCCAGACTCCTTAAGACTGATAATGGACCAGCTTATACGTCTCAAAAATTCCAGCAGTTCTGCCGTCAGATGGACGTGACCCACCTGACTGGACTTCCATACAACCCTCAAGGACAGGGTATTGTTGAGCGTGCGCATCGCACCCTCAAAGCCTATCTTATAAAACAGAAGAGGGGAACTTTTGAGGAGACTGTACCCCGAGCACCAAGAGTGTCTGTGTCTATGGCACTCTTTACACTCAATTTTTTAAATATTGATGCTCATGGCCATACTGCGGCTGAACGTCATTGTTCAGAGCCAGATAGGCCCAATGAGATGGTTAAATGGAAAAATGTCCTTGATAATAAATGGTATGGCCCGGATCCTATTTTGATAAGATCCAGGGGAGCTATCTGTGTTTTCCCACAGAATGAAGACAACCCATTTTGGATACCAGAAAGACTCACCCGAAAAATCCAGACTGACCAAGGGAATACTGATGTCCCTCGTCTTGGTGATGTCCAGGGCGTCAATAATAAAGAGAGAGCAGCGTTGGGGGATAATGTCGATATTTCCACTCCCAATGATGGTGATGTATAATGCTCAAGTATTCTCCTGCTTTTTTACCACTAACTAGGAACTGGGTTTAGCCTTGATTCAGACAGCCTTGGCTCTGTCTGGACAGGTCCAGATGACTGACACCATTAACACTTTGTCAGCCTCAGTGACTACAGTCATAGATAAACAGGCCTCAGCTAATGTCAAGATACAGGGAGGTCTCATGCTGGTTAATCAACTCATAGATCTTGTCCAGAAACAACTAGATGTATTATGGCAAATAGCTCAGCTGGGGTGTAAACAAAAGTTTCCGGGATTGTGTGTTACTTCCATTCAGTATGTTAAATTTACTAGGGCAGCTAATTTGTCAAAAAGTCTTTTTCAGTATATGTTACAAAATTGGACGGCTAAATTTGAACAGATCCTTCGGGAATTGAGACTTCAGGTCAACTCCACGCGCTTGGACCTGTCCCTGACCAAAGGATTACCCAATTGGATCTCCTCAGCATTTTCTTTCTTTAAAGAATGGGTGGGATTAATATTATTTGGAGATACACTTTGCTGTGGATTAGTGTTGCTTCTTTGATTGGTCTGTAAGCTTAAGGCCCAAACTAGGAGAGACAAGGTGGTTATTGCCCAGGCGCTTGCAGGACTAGAACATGGAGCTTCCCCTGATATATCTATGCTTAGGCAATAGGTCGCTGGCCACTCAGCTCTTATATCCCATGAGGCTAGTCTCATTGCACGGGATAGAGTGAGTGTGCTTCAGCAGCCCGAGAGAGTTGCGAGGCTAAGCACTGCACAGAGGATAGCTTGCTGTTGGCATCCTGTGGAAGGCACGTCTGATTGCATGAAGGTTCAGTGTCCTAGTTCCCTTCCCCCAGGAAAAACGACACGGGAGCTGGCCAAGACCTCTCTGGGTGATGAGCCTAAGGGATGGTTTTGTGTAGGGCCCCTATGCTTGCACACTGGGGATCAGACCTCTACCTTCACCCATGAGGCTTGCTTGCAGCAATTAAGATCTGGCCATAGATTAATCAACATCCTGGCCTTTTGATGCACCTGCCGCAAGCAAAACACAATCTCCCCAGGAGTGGCTTGGCATGATAGAGAGGTAGTCAGTGATAAGACTCCCTGGGCATGTCACCAACCTAAGACAGGGATCAAACCAATGCTGTTTGTCTCCCAAAGACAGGTAAGGGGCATGGTTGCGAGGGGCTATCTACAGACATTCTCTCTGCCAAAAAAGAAAAAAGGGGGAATTGTGGGGAGCGGGTGTGGCGGCAGTCCCAAAGGCGCCAGGGACTGCAGCTAAGTCATATGACTTGCACCTGACTTCCTCATATAAGACACAAACATCTTGAGTGCTGCGCAGGTGTACCAGGATACAGGTGAATCCAATTTGGTGGAGATTTGCCCCTGCTGCCCTGATTAGCTGAAGCCTCGTGACTGGCGAGGGGGCATGGCCTGCGGTTCGTGGATGAGAGAGAGTATAAAAGGAGTGAGAGGCCCAGGGTTCGGGGGAGATATAAAAACAAGGGAAGATATAAAAACAAGGGAGATATAAAAACAAGGGAGATATATAAACAAGGGAGATATAAAAACAAGGGAGATATAAACAGGGGAGATATAAACAAGGGAGATATATGGAGAAAGAAGAAACAGGACTGAATAAATGTGTGCAGAAGGATCCTGTTGCAGCGTCTTTCCTGGCCAGTTGAGCGCGTGCAAGAGTTGGTGCTGAAACCCAGGAAAAGAAACATCTTCAGGCATGAGCGAAGACCCCCTGCTACAGGGAGGATTCAGAACTGCATCACGGGGAAGGAGCGGTTAATAAAGGTTCCCGTGAAACAGACTGTTGAGAAGGATCCGGCGTGGATTCAGAACTCTTCAGCTGGGGAACGGTACTGATGAAGAGAAAGAAGAGAGATGAGGACTGAATAAACTGCTGTTAGAAGGACTGGTGGTCGCATCGTTCTTGCTGGTCGAGAGCAGACGCGACAACTCACCATCATCAGAACCCAGCACTCCCACTTCGCCCAGTCCACGGCATCCTAACACAAATGAAAAGGTAGACCTGGATTTAAAAGCATTTCTCATGATGATGGTAGAGGACATAAAGAAGGAATTTAATAACTCACTTAAAGAAATACAGGAAAACACTGCTAAAGAGTTACAAGTACTTAAAGAAAAACAGGAAAACACAACCAAACAGGTAGAAGTCCTTATAGAAAAACAGGAAAACACATCCAAACAGGTGATAGAAATGAACAAAACCATAGTAGACCTAAAAAGGGAAGTAGACACAATAAAGAAAACCCAAAGTGAGGCAACGCTGGAGATAGAAACCCTAGGAAAGAAATCTGGAACCATAGATGCCAGCATCAGCAACAGAATACAAGAGTTGGAAGAGAGAATCTCAGGTGCAGAAGATTCCATAGAGAACATCGGCACAACAATCAAAGAAAATGGAAAATGCAAAAAGATCCTAACTCAAAACATCCAGGAAATCCAGGACACAATGAGAAGACCAAACCTACGGATAATAGGAGTGGATGAGAATGAAGATTTTCAACTCAAAGGACCAGCAAACATCTTCAACAAAATTATTGAAGAAAACTTCCCAAATCTAAAGAGAGAGATACCTATGAACATACAAGAAGCCTACAGAACTCCAAATAGACTGGACCAGAAAAGAAATTCCTCCCGACACATAATAATCAGAACAACAAATGCACTAAATAAAGATAGAATACTAAAAGCAGTAAGGGAAAAAGGTCAAGTAACATATAAAGGCAAGCCTATCAAAATTACACCAGATTTTTCATCAGAGACTATGAAAGCCAGAAGAGCCTGGACAGATGTTATACAGACACTAAGAGAATACAAATTCCAGCCCAGACTACTATACCCAGCCAAACTCTCAATTACCATAGATGGAGAAACCAAAGTATTCCACGACAAAACTAAATTCACCCATTATCTCTCCACGAATCCAGCCTTTCAAAGGATACTAACAGAAAAAACCAATACAAGGACGGGAACCATGCCCTAGAAAAAACAAGAAGATAATCCCTCAACAAAACTAAAAGAAGACAGCCACAAAAACAGAATGCCAACTTTAACAACAAAAATAACAGGAAGCAACAATTACTTTTCCTTAATATCTCTTAATGTCAATGGTCTCAACTCCCCAATAAAAAGACATAGACTAAAAGACTGGCTACACAAACAGGACCCAACATTCTGCTGCTTACAGGAAACCCATCTCAGGGAAAAAGACAGACACTACCTCAGAGTGAAACGCTGGAAAACAATTTTCCAAGCAAATGGTCTGAAGAAACAAGCTGGAGTAGCCATTTTAATATCGGATAAAATCGACTTCCAACCCAAAGTTATCAAAAAAGACAAGGAGGGACACTTCATACTCATCAAAGGTAAAATCCTCCAAGAGGAACTCACAATTCTGAATATTTACGCTCCAAATGCAAGGGCAGCCACATTCATTAAAGACACTTTAGTAAAGCTCAAAGCACACGTTGCACCTCACACAATAATAGTGGGAGACTTCAACACACCACTTTCATCAATGGCCAGATCGTGGAAACAGAAACTAAACAGGGACACTATGAAACTAACAGAAGTTATGAAACAAATGGACCTGACAGATATCTACAGAACATTTTCTCCTAAAACAAAAGGATATACCTTCTTCTCAGCACCTCACGGGACCTTCTCCAAAATTGACCATATAATTGGTCACAAAACAGGCCTCAACAGATACAAAAATATTGAAATTGTCCCATGTATCCTATCAGACCACCATGGCCTAAGACTGATCTTCAATAACAATATAAATAATGGAAAGCCAACATTCAGGTGGAAACTGAACAACACTCTTCTCAATGATACCTTGGTCAAGGAAGGAATAAAGAAAGAAATTAAAGACTTTTTAGAGTTTAATGAAAATGAAGCCACAAGGTACCCAAACCTATGGGACACAATGAAAGCATTTCTAAGAGGGAAACTCATAGCTCTTAGTGCCTCCAAGAAGAAACGGGAGAGAGCACATACTAGCAGCTTGACAACACATCTAAAAGCTCTAGAAAAAAAGGAAGCAAATTCACCCAAGAGGAGTAGACGGCAGGAAATAATCAAACTCAGGGGTGAAATCAACCAAGTGGAAACAAGAAGAACTATTCAAAGAATTAACCAAAGGAGGAGTTGGTTCTTTGAGAAAATCAACAAGATAGATAAACACTTAGCTAGACTCACTAAAGGGCACAGGGTCAAAATCATAATTAACAAAATCAGAAATGAAAAGGGAGACATAACAACAGATCCTGAAGAAATCCAAAACACCATCAGATCCTTCTACAAAAGGCTATACTCAACAAAACTGGAAAACCTGGATGAAATCGACAAATTTCTGGACAGATACCAGGTACCAAAGTTGAATCAGGATCAAGTTGACCATCTATACAGTCCCATATCACCTAAAGAAAGAGAAGCAGTTATTAATAGTCTCCCAGCCAAAAAAAGCCCAGGACCAGATGGGTTTAGTGCAGACCTTCTATCAGACCTTCAAAGAAGATCTAATTCCAGTTCTGCACAAACTATTTCACAAAATAGAAGTAGAAGGTACTCTACCCAACTCATTTTATGAAGCCACAATTACTCTGATACCTAAACCACAGAAAGACCCAACAAAGATAGAGAACTTCAGACCAATTTCTCTTATGAATATCGATGCAAAAATCCTCAATAAAGTTCTCGCTAACCGAATCCAAGAACATATTAAAGCAATCATCCATCCTGACCAAGTAGGTTTTATTCCAGGGATGCAGGGATGGTTTAATATACGAAAATCCATCACTGCAATCCATTATATAAACAAACTCAAAGACAAAAACCACATGATCATCTCGTTAGATGCAGAAAAAGCATTTGACAAGATCCATACCCATTCATGATAAAAGTTTTGGAAAGATCAGGAATTCAAGGCCCATACCTAAACATGATAAAAGCAATCTACAGCAAACCAGTAGCCAACATCAAAGTAAATGGAGAGAAGCTGGAAGCAATCCCACTAAAATCAGGGACTAGACAAGGCTGCCCACTTTCTCCCTACATTTTCAACATAGTACTTGAAGTATTAGCCAGAGCAATTCGAGAACAAAAGGAGATCAAGGGGATACAAATTGGAAAAGAGGAAGTCAAAATATCACTTTTTGCGGATGATATGATAGTATATATAAGTGACCCTAAAAATTCTGCCAGAAAACTCCTAAACCTGATAAACAGCTTCGGTGAAGTAGCTGGATATAAAATAAACTCAAACAAGTCAATGGCCCTTCTCTATACAAAGAATAAACAGGCTGAGAAAGAAATTAGGGAAACAACACCCTTCTCAATAGTCACAAATAATATAAAATATCTTGGTGTGACTCTAACTAAGG